>NW_010428496.1:29791-40187 GCF_000710305.1 Buceros rhinoceros silvestris
GGCTGGCCACCCCAGTGCTGAAACAAGCCAGGAGGCTGTTGGCCTCCTTGGCCGCCTGGGCACACTGCTGGCTCATCTTCAGCCAGCTATCAGCCAGCAACCCCAGGTTTGGGGTTTCTGCTGGGCAGTTTCCAGCCAATCCTCCCCCAGCCTGTAACGCTGCAGGGGGTTGCTGTGACCCAGGTGCAGGACCCGGCACTTGGCCTTGTTGAACCTCGTACCATTGGCCTCGGCCCATTGATCCAGCCTCTCCAGATCCCTCTGTAGAGCCTTCTGACCTTCAAGCAAATCGAGACACCACCCTACTTGACGTCGTCTGCAAACTTACTGAGGGTGCACTCGATCCCCTCATCCAGATCATTGATAAATATGTTAAAGAGAACTTGCCCCAGTACAGAGCCCTGGGGAACACCACTTGTGACTGGCCACCAACTGGATGTAGCTCCATTCACCACCACTCTCTGGGCCTGGCCATCCAGCCAGTTTTTTTATCCGAGCCATGAACAGCCAGTTTCTCCAGGAGAATACTGTGGGAATCAGAGTGAAAGGCTTTACTGAAGTCCAAGCAGGCAACGTCTACAGGTCTGCCATCGTCCACATTCCCAGTCCTACCTGGGAAAAACAGTTGAGATGAGTTGCAATGCTCTCAAATAATAATTGCAGAATGACTTGTAGCTGCCACTTTAGTCTTCTCCTAGCTGGACATAGCTGGACAAATATTTCACTCCTTTCCTGCCCTTCCCCACTGACCAGTACAAAGAGCCTGCTGTTCAGTTGTCCTTCTTCACTGCTGCCACAGAAGAATATATGAGATCTTACTTTCCCCTCTGCCCACTCTAAGTGAGAAGCAGGTCAGAGATCTGCATGCCTCATGCTTCCCCTGGGGCTGACCCTGGATTGCTAAGCTCCTGCACCATTGCTCACTCATGGGGAACACAAGAGGTTCAGCATGCCAGCACCTTTCTCTATGACCAGTAACAGCATCTCCTGATTTTGGTTTGCATTTACACTCTCTCAGTTTACAAAGCACACAGCGAAGTTAAACATCAATCTGCCTTCATCTTCCAGCCCCAGTAATGTGCTACTGTGGTCCGAGTCCTGCCTTAGCAACAAGAACTCTATTATTAGAACAATATAATATTAAAGTAATTTTCTCGAAACATTTCCTTTTGTGCATGTGTGGTGTGGGGGAGAAGCAGAAAGTAATACCTGCATTTTCTTTCAGAGTAAATGTTTTTCAAATTACTCATCCTGCAGAGCAGCTAAAAACATTTCATGTTGCCCTAAATTTTCCTATTATAATATATGCTGATATGTATTCTCCTATTTCAAAAGATTTTTGGAATATATGAAAAGTTATTGTACAAAATAGTTACAGTCTTACTTTGCTTCCACTGTTGTTATAGAAACATTTATATATTTTCCCAGACCAATGATCCTTCATAGCATATAGTTTTATGAAAGGTAATTTACGTATTTTTGTTTTAGAGGACAGAAACAGTGACTGCTCAGAGCTATCTCTGTAACATGAGAAATAGTTAAATTTTTTCTTTAAACAGTGAGGCGATATAGAAAGTCCATTCACGCCCACAGTGTTTTGCACCGGCTGAAGTCTTTCACATCTATTTATTTTTACACATCTGGTACAATTAGGTGTCCTTTGAAAGTGGTGGTGAAAGTGTAAGAAATGGAGCACTTGATGGGAATCTGAGTTGAGTATCTTTTTCTTTTAGTAAAAGAATTGTCTCAGATTTATTGCTTCTAAGTCCTTGCTGTTCAGAAAGAGAAAACATGACATCTATTTTTGTTCCTTCTATCCATGAGACCCATCTTTAAAGTTAAGGATGTCCTTAATCTGGTTCCCACTTACCTACTGACAGATAAGGCTCAGCGGTTTAGTTAGTCAAACCCTTATCTTCCAACTGGCTTATTGTGACTTATTGACTTGTTAATGTTCAGAGAAGATGTTCGAGATGGGTGCAGTGCCAAAAAGGAGTCACTTGCAACTGGAGTGTATCTGTTGGGGTTTTTTTATTGTTGTTAGTATACTGCATTTTCTTACTACTCCACTTCTTTTCACATCCATCCTTGTTGAATCTGAAGAGCTGAACAGAGCAATACATGGTGGCTGCCCACTAGGCCACGCACATCTGGTAACACAGTACGACTGAAAGTAAATAGCATTAAGGTGGGATGCGACCAGCCAGGACAGAAGTGCACAGTGACAGCTCTTGCTGCGACTCAGAAAGTATCTAAACTATGATGGTAGATAGTTTGTTGCTTATGTAAGACTCCGGACCTTCCATTTTAATGCCGCACCATTTGGGAATGATGTCCAGGACCAAAAGCTGTGATCATAGTTTGTGGTAGGTTGATCTGAGTTCATTTACAAGTAGAGGAGCTGCACCCCAGCTGTCTTTCATGGAGAAATTATTTATTTCCCGTACTAGCAGTTGCAATGTGCTGACTGTAGAAACAGAACTGTCTTCCACTCTCTCAAGGGTTACATCATACAGACAGGATAAGCTGGGGAATTTGTTAGTGCTGTCCTTTTGGATTCAGGGTAGTAAATGTTTTACTTTATCCCTGGACTGACAATGAAGCTAGTGAAGTGTAATTCTAGTTTAATGTCATCTAATGGAGCAGTAACTGTATTTCTGTGAGATATCTGCAGAAGCATCTTGTTGTCACACCTGAGGGCAGGTCTTCAGGCTTCATCTCAGCAAAACATTTATCAAAAGTTCACCAGTTCTTTTCATCCAAGATCAGGTGTCTCCAGATGCAGCCAAGAAGTGACTACAGATCCTCTCTGCACAGGCCCACAGGGAAGCGGCTTCTTGACCTCACCAGTGGTGTGGAAATTTAAAAAATCACAAAACATTTTCAGGTAAACTCTTAATACCTCTGTTATGTTATGCTTTTTTTTTCTAACGATTTTCCTGTATGAGTCAGGCTGAAATCAAAGGCAACCTAAGCTGAAGGTAATCAAAGGCAACTTTCTGTCAAATCTTACTCTGACACTGATGCACTCATGGACCCAGAAATTACACTACTTTCCTAAAACCCAGTTTTATACATACACTGGTATAGTCAGGGATGAAATATGTCACTGTAAGTTTTGGTCTCCGTATTAGTTTCGTCCAGTGAAAATCTATTAACATAGTTAATGTGTATAGAGTCATCTGTCTTCAGACCAAGTCTGGACATAACTAGGGCAAGGTTCATGCAGAAACATTGTTTTTCTCCGTTCTTCAAGGACCTTCAGAAGAGTTTAAGGTATGTTCGACTTTGCTTAGTTAAATGTTATGATGAAAAGTTACTTTTTTTCCTCCAAAGCATTAGGAAACTTGGGCCCTTCCTGGCAAATATGGATCTAAACAAGAGATTTCATCTAGATTCTTTGTGCTCTTCAGATTTGGCCCTCTCTGGCTTCACACAGCATTAATCTGGTGCTGATTCTATTAGAAGTTAAGTACCAACTGCAGAAGAGCTGGACATTCCAGACAGCTTTCGTAGTTTTTTCTATATAGACCAGGGACTACACAATCATTTCAAAAGTCCTTGAATGGAGCCAGCATCCTGTCATTGCTCCTCCATATTGGATCTCCTCTGCTATACGCTGCAGTATGGTCAACATCAGAAGCCCATTCATGAATCGAAACTATAGGGAACTGCGCTGACATAGAAGAGTCTTTAACGTATCTTAAGTTTTTCTGGTCAAGAAGTATAGTCTAATATGGAAGTATAAGAGGAAAACTAAAACCAAAACTCAGTTGCCAGTTTTCCATGGGGCAAGGAATTTGTACATTGACAAGGTAATTGAAATCTCATACATACAAATGTTTCATCTTGCTTGTTGTTTCATGGGTATCAAAACTATGGAAAAGAATATTTTTAACCTTTTTGCTAGAGGTTACTTCCTGTTTCCCCAGTTAACCATAAGCGTGCTTAAAATGCTCACATTTTCATTTTAATCCATGAAATGTACAAAGTGAAAATACTCAGTAAATGGAAAAATAGAGTTTAAAGCTAATTTTGGGAAACTCCTTTGTAAGCTCTTCTTACGAAGGATCTCTGAGCAGAAGAGCAAGTCTTTATCTCTAGTTTCTTTACATTATTTAAACTCACAGCCTAAAGCAAATTTTCTTTTCCCAACACTGCTAGAATTCAAGAAGCATCTTTAATTGGTTTAATGGAGCCACAAGGCATTACATTAGACAGATTTTTCCCAGTTCACAGAGGTCATATTGACATGTAACTTGTGGTATTTCCTTGTTTTCAAGATAAGATAAAACAAAGGGGAAGTCTTCAGTTCCAGGTGAGCGAGAGAGGGCACGAAAAATAGGAAGAAGATAAGAGTGTTTGATGCAGGTGGGAATTTATCATGCAGTGTCTTTTTGCACTCAGGCTGCAATTGCATAGGCATCTGCCCGCTTACAGCATCTCAGTCTTCCTAATTTCAGAATGCAAGCAAGTAAGAGAGTGAGTGGAGTGATGAACAGTTGAAGCAGTCAAAGTCCCCTTTAAAATATACGGCTGTAGCGGGTTTTACTAATACAAATAGCATGATACTGGGATAACTCCCAGTCCCCTCTCATGTTAGAACAGCAGAAAAAATGCAATTAAATGGTACTAGTGGCTGGGTTCCAATCCCATTGTCCTAGCAGAGCCAAATAAATTCTGCAGTTGTAAAAAACTGGATTCAATTTTAATAACTGAATGCAACTTCTTTTCAGCAAATAGATTTATAAATTTTCTCTCTGCAGAGAAGTGTCACATGTTTCTGGTATCTCCTACACCAGTGCACATGACAACCTTGACTAGCAGTGATAGTCAACGGTCCATCAGTGTTTACTACTGCACTATTGATTAATAGTGTAAGGTTTGTAAGATTCCCTTATTTTAGCTCCCCCCTTCCCACTAGGAACAATTGTTCTTGATCCTTTTCTGCAGCTCATGTAGAGGTGAAAATGTTCTGTCAGTCTTTTTTGTGGGATTTTTTTAGCCAACACTTGGCTGTGAGTGACAAAGTGGAGTTCATGGTCAACAGCATACCCATTACAGATGGTTCTTAGAGTGGTTTCTAGCAGCTAGCAATCAATGAGTGCACCCTCAGTAACTTTGCAGACAATGTCAAGTTGGGTGGTGTCTTGATCTGCTTGAAGGTCAGGAGGCTCTATAAAGGGATCTAAACAGGCTGGATCAATGGGCCGAAGCCAATTGTATGAGGTTCAATAAGGCCAAGTGCTGGCTCCTGCACTTGGGTCACAACAACCCCCTGAAATGCTACAGACTTGGGGAAGAGTGGCTGTAGCTGCTCAGTGGAAAAGGACCTGGGAGCGCTGGTCAACAGCAGTTGAATACGAGCCAGCAGTGTGCCCAGGTGGTCAAGAAGGCCAATGGCATCCTGGCTTGTATCAGCAATAGTGTGGCCAGCAGGAGCAGGGAAGTGACTGTCCCTCTGTACCTGACATTGGTGAGGCTGCACTTTAAATACTGCGTTCACTACAAGAAAGACATTGAACATCCCTGGACATCTCTGGAGTGTGTCCAGAGAAGAGCAACGAAGCTGTTGAAGGGTCTAGAGCACAAGTCCTATGAGGAGTAGCTGAGAGAACTGTTCTACTGGGTCAGCTTTGGAGTGATATATGAACTTTGCAGTTAATGTGAATTTATCAAGATTTAAAATCCAGCCATGTGTCTTCAGTTTAAAATCCAGCAGCATCAGCTGTCAGATTTCTCCTCATTTTGTGCTGTGTAGGGGCTACAATCGAGTCAGATGGTCTGTCTTTGAAAGGAGCTAAATTGATTGAGCTCTTTGAGTCTTTTATCACAAAGCATGTTTTCCTGCCTTTTGCTCATTCATGTGTCCCATCTCTGGAGTTTTGGATTCTCCAGAATTGATTTTTAACTGTAAATGCCAGAACTGTGCAGAGATTTCAGGAACAGTAGTACCAATAACAGGCATTATAACCTACTGCTCACTGAGATGCTGCTCCTTGTATACCGTAAGATTACACTGACCCCTCAGTTACTTTGTAATGCAGTAGACTGCTTTTCATCCACAATAGATTCTTATTCAGCATTGGTGGTGATCTGAATAACTTCCTCCGCCTGTTATTGTGGCCTGTATACTTTATTTCTAGGTTTGTGATTTTCTATTTGGCTCTACTGAAATGTATATTTGCTCATTATCTATAATTTACTGAGCCATGTGTCTTACTTTGATTTATTGATCTAGTCTCCTTTAGTTAGCATTTCCCCAGTTTGTATTTTTTATCAGTAATATTTTTATATTTGGTTTTTTCCCCAAACCATTCATAGAAATGTTAAATAGCAGAGAACAGACCCTTAGGAACTGCATTTTAAATAGCTGTTAAATATGATACCTATTTATAATTACATGTGGAAACCTATCATTTAACCAGATTTTAATCCATTTAATGTAGATAATTTTAGAGTTTTATTGGTTTGGTTTATTAATCAAGATGTCTCCTGTAAAGCATCACAGACACACAAGAACTTTGCATCTACTGCTGGCAAGCAAACTTTCAATTTTGAGTTAGTCTGATGTCATAAGTTGTAGATAAATGGATGCTGATTAGCTTTGGCCTGATGATGCCTTCCTTGGTACTTCTGTCTCTAGTAGCTGAGTCTCCTGAGGAGATGGCTCTTAGTAAGTAGGAGGTTCAACCTCCCAAAGCTCACAGAGAGGTCCAATGTGGGAGGTGGATAGCGTCCATGGCTCACCATGAGCTCTAAGACAAAATGCAGCTCTTTTGTTGCTCCTGCAGTATTTCTTACTAGTTCATTTGAACACCACATGGTTTAATATTTCACATATAGTTGAAGAAATTCTCAAAATAATTTCATTGCAACTTGTTCAATTTTCTTGACTGGTGGTTTATTTTTAAATAGGTAAAATAGCTAAAATGAAGATTTTGCAGATAAACAGCGTGGGTGTTTTTAGATCTAATCATTACGTAATGCAAGAAAATAGTATTACTTTATGATATGGTAATAGCTAATGTTGAAATGTGTTGCCGTCTACAGGTAAAACACCCATACTTCTTTAATGCAGCACAATTATTTCTATGTTGTTAGATTATATCTAAGTAGATATCTGGATTGTGGTTTTTTAAAAAAAGCAGAAATCTGTGATGAATATTACCATGTATATATTACTTTGCGTGTCTCTTTTCCTGCATAAAAAATCCATAGTAAATTACTTTCAAAATCTCATGAAAAATATTCTTCTCAAAAACATATCTCAGAGCATCTGTCTCTTATCCCTGAGCTTAAATATAAGGGGTAAATAACTATAGCTGACAATGTGACCTCCCCCAAAATTTTAATATCCAATGAATATTTTACTAAAACATTAAGGCATTAAAAAAATGCCATGGTAAAACCATGATGACTTGTAAATTGTTACTTTGTGAACTTTCTAGTGTTGTTTCAATTACAGTGCCTCAATGCAGGCAAATGCATAGGACCATTGCCAATAAATCTTCAATGTAGAGACGTGGTGTATGACCTGTATATGATTTTGCAAAGTGGAAGGCTGGATAAGTGATACAAAGAAAAGATCTGTACTATTTATTCTTTGTGAGTCTGGAGCAAAATAGTCTAGATTTATAAAAAGTTAAGTATCTTAATGAAAACAATTTTTATTAAGGGTATTGAGCCACTGTCTGATATGTTACTACCAAATAAAATACTCACAAGCATATCCTTCAGACCTTTTACTAAATCAGGTTACTTTCTGAAAAGCCATTCTTCTTTACACCTTTAAGTAAATGGTCAGCCTCTATCATATTCTATTCACAGTGATGGAAATATCACTTGACTCCAAGCATTAAGGGTTAAGCTTTTTGAAATGTGCATTTTTTTAAGTTTCCCAGTGAGTCATCTTGCAGTGCATTGCATCAAATGCATCAGTCATGTAGCTTTATGTCTCGGAGTCATGAAGTCACCTAATCAGATGTGACTGACATTATTTGACATGACAAGTCACCCAGGAAAGTGCAAGAAAACAAAAACCATGTTTTTCTGAAAATTCAGCTAAAGCTGTTGTCTTTCCCCATGTTTTGGTTTACATTGCACTGAGGAACATCTGCTTTATAATGCGTAGAGGGGGGAAAAATACATAAAAAGATTTTCTGATGTAGAAAAAATACAAGCTATTGTCATCTGGGCACAATAAGACTTAGACAAAAAGTGCTTCTGCAGTCTTTTCACAGTGGAAGCCTTTGGGAACATTATTTCTCTTTGGATATGAGAAATTCAAGAGGCACAAGATGATTCACACGAAGTACAAGAGCTTTTATAACATGGGGACAAACTCATGCACACATACTCACAAAGGCTTTTGGCAAGATCCACAAAAGATTGCACCTATGTAACTTTACATGGCAGCACATCATAGATGCTGAAGATTTCTTCTTCTTGAAAATACTCATACAAAACAGTTCTAGAAAAAGAATACTGAAAAATATAAAGTCAGTTCTTTCACAGACCTAAGGAAAAAGGCTTCTCTCACTGCAGGCTTGTTCTCTTTACTTCTAGTACCACGCTCAGGATATGATACACAAAATTTTCACAGAGCTTCTAAAGTTATTATCAAGATGAAATGCAGCCTTATTCCACTACTTCTTTGCCTAAGCATCTATGCACACAGAGTGTTGCACAAAAAATATTGTAGATCCTTGTACGGTCGCTTACACCAAGCACGCTATTTGATTTTTCTGAAGAGCTGCATAATTGGAAATGTCCAACAAGTTTATGCTAAGAAGAGTTCAGCCACAGCTTGTTTTTGTAATGGTGTTATCTTTTTTATGATATTTGACAGCTTTATTTAAAGGCTGATTTGTGTTACCTAGTTTTGATACTATCACAATCCCATAAGATATACACGTAAAAGAGGTCAAGAATTCAAACACTGAAAGATACTATAGTAAAAATCATCTGAAGAGTTTAGGCAGGTTGGCTCTCAATTACTGTAATGCTTATGGTAGTCAATAATAAAAAATTGAAGAAGCTGACAGAGAAATTTTCAGGTCCTGAGAAAATTATCCCATAATTAAGTGCTCAGGTTCTAGTGTCTGTTTTTCTATTTAGCCATCTTATTCCTTGTAGCCTTTTCTCACACATTCTTTCTCAGTGGACTTGAGCAGGCAACAGCTTATAGACAGGCAAACATAAAGGTGTAATGTATAAATATGAAGGTACAAAGTTTAGGTTTCTACAGCAAGCCAATGAGAAATCAACATTTAAAACAAAGTTATTTGCTTTTTTCTTGCAGAAATGTAGATTTAGGAGCTTAATTGTAAGTGCCCGAGTTGATGATTTATGTCACGCAACTGTAAGATTCATGCTGTGATAAAATAGCTTCTCAAGAAGCAAGAAACTGAGCCTAATTGAGGCGTTAGCTTTCACAAAGCTGGTTTTTATTTTGCTTCTTCAGTATTTAACCTCTAAGCCTCCTGTTAAGCATAGGAAGTGAAGTTTAAAATTAGAAGGGTACGCATATAAACAAGTAACTACATCCATGGAAACATTCTAGAAAATAGCAGTTTTTAAAGACAGCTTAGTAGCACTGGAAGTTGTTGATGTCTGAGAACTTCAGTTTTCTAGATGTTACATGTTTTCCAGGCAAGACTTTTTGGCTGCCTGCATGTAGGCACATTTCTTAGCTCCATACCTGACACGGAAGTAACCTGCCAGCTAGAGGGGTGAAGAGGGAATAAGCCAATGGATTGGCTCCAGACTTCCCTGTTTTTTGGAGAGTCATTGGCAGAGAACATTCTGGTTTAGAAGAGATTCTGTGATGTTTCTTATTTCCCATATGGAATGTAATGCTGGAAACCTTCAGTTTCCCATGAATCTTCATCCAAACATGAGCCGTGCAATGCGCTACCTGTGATTGGGTGGCCTAGGGGAGACAGCTTGACTCAAGTAGAGCCAGTGCTCCTTAGCTTCAGGATATTTTTGCTTTCATTGAGAGAGGGGAGAGCACCACCTACTCTTTCTGCTTGCACTACCTTGGCTGTGTTTGGACAGCTCCGCATCCGTACTTGCTGTGCGAGGCCCTTTCCCAGTTCACAGGGTTGCCTTGTCCTCAGAAAGATCCTGGCAGCCTCATCTTCCCCCAGGGACTGGAAACCTGAGACTGTGAGTCTGCAGTTCCCAATAGGAAGAATATCATGTTAGCCTGGAATGATAACCTGGCCAGTCACGTTTCCCTTGGGGTGTCTTACAAGACATCATTTCAAACCTGCAGTCACCTTCTTGGACCCTCAGTATTGAGTGTCAGCAACATTTTGTTGACCCTCTGTGTTTTCCATATATTCTCAAAGAAAGTTAGTTGCCACCCTGATCTTCCTTTTATCCTTTT
>NW_010428496.1:40290-56218 GCF_000710305.1 Buceros rhinoceros silvestris
TTCTTTTGCCCTCACAGCAGCTCTGTGTCCAGATGAATCTGTGCATTCTTGGGCTAAATTTGTTATTGCTTGCATTCTATAAACCCCACTCCTCCAAAAACACAGATAAATGCATTACACTTCCCAATTGATTGTAAAATGTCAGTTTTGCGTATTCAAAACCTTCTTCCTGGACTTTTCCAAGTCAAATTAAATAGAAAACATACAAATAAAGCACTGTCAGGTGGAAGTAAAACATATTTTCAAGAGAACAGTTGAAATGTATTAGTGAGAATAACTCAGTTTTCCTTTTGTTTAAATCATGTGAAGATTAAGACATTATTTTAGACAAGTTCTTGACTACTCCTAAGAAGCACTGTAGTGTCAAAAGGAGTCTTTCAGAAGTGCAATGGTTACATTGCCTTTTACTCTGACAAGAGGTTGCAGAAAATAGTAAGGCTAAGCTTGATGTTGCTCTTCCAGATTCCTTAAAATTCTGTTCTCCGTGTATGAAGTAGTGATTACTATCTGGAAGAACAAAGCTATCTTGCAGAAGTATTTCTAAATATTTGAATTCCAGCTTAATAGATTGAAGCAGCAACCTTAATTATTCTGAAAAGTAGACAAAATAAATTATTTTTATTCCTAAAAAAATAATAGACTTTTCTGAATTAGTTTGTGTATGCCCCTATTTACAGAGTGGATTGTTTAATTCTGTTTACAAGAGTTTGGCTTTTGTCTTTACAGTTTGCTGCAAATTCTGCAACCCCCCCCCCCCCTTTTCTTTTTTTTCTTTCTCCCATTAGAAAGCTATGTGATGTTTTCTCTCAATAAATCATCAGATGAGCTATTGGCTTCATAATCTTTACTTAAACACAAAAATATCCACATGGGTGCACAACATTTGGCTAATTAATTTCTGATAATTTGCAATATTAACAGTCAGCTGCCAGGGGCTTGTGTGACTGTTGATCTGTGGAAGATGCCATGGTGAGATGATTGGAGATCTGCTCCTGCTGGTTGCTAGATAAATTCTTCTTATGACAATGTCACTAGGTTAATTAATTCAATTAATGACTCCCAGTGCAATGTTTTTCTTTGTCTTTTTCATTTGCCACGGGCTGCTGAGCAGGTACTCCTGAATGTATTCTGAATTTATGTCACCGATTAAGGAATAATATACCATTTTCACGTCTAGTTTTGAAGTGTCTTAATTTTTTGAAGTTTGATAGCTGTTAATTCTATTAACTAATTCCATTAGTTTCTTTTTTTTTTCTTAAATATAAGCAATAAAATATACATCACTTTATTATTTTCAGAAACAGTCATAAATTTATATAACTGTAATGTTAGCTCTTTTTTACATTCCCTTAAAGAGAGAAACTCAGTGTGGAACCTTGCTCTTCAGGTGCCGTGAACTGGATGTTTGCTTTCTTCCTTTAAAAGAGGAACTGCCAAGCTCATCAGACCTCAGGGGTATCTAGCTTATTCTCCCATCTCCAACAATAGCAAGCGCTATCTGTTTCAAAGTTTAGGAAGCAGGAAAATGCATTTTACATCTAGCTGAAAATTTTTTAATTAAGGAGAAAATGAAAGGAAAAATACTTCCAAAACAGATATGTAGAAAGAATCTCAGACACCCTATAAGACTCTCAAGCACCCTCTGTCTTGAATATTTTCTCATTTTTCTGAGCAGAACTAGGAGAATTTGGAGACAGCAGAGCTATCACCTTTTAGATTAACTCATATAAAAATATAAATAAAACACAGAGCAAACAATGAAGTCGGACTGAAAGTAATTTTTTCTTCTTGATCCTCAGCTATGAAGCAAACCAGGGACAAAGCATGACACCTGTCCAGGTTATGCTCTCTGTCGATCTGGTTTTGCACGCTACCTCTTGGACTTCCTGCAGATTACTCTGGATTAACGTTATACGTTGATAGTTACCGAGGTCATGGCCCTCTGTATTCACTGCACTGTGTTTCCCATTCATAGTTTTACTATTGTTCCTTCTCTTGAATATGAGCTGAAAACATGCTTCGGTGTGAATTCCAGGTTTGAAAACAAACTGAAGCACGTTGTAAATCCAAATCCCACTGACACTGAAGTTTTGCCCTACACCCGGTAGGTGTTCCGGGTTAGCCCCCATTTGATATGTGAGTAAATCTTCTGGATGACTCATTTAAACCCGGTGAAGACTCTGAGAGGCTTCCAATGAAAACTGAATCTTGCCCTGGTGCAATATAATAAACCCAGAGGAGAAATGTGGTGAGGAACAACTTGAGCTATTACCAGAGGATTCATTATGGCTCTCAGCATCACTCAGAAAGCTGAGTAACTGGTAATAGCCGGTGTTACTTGGTGCAATAAAGGTGTGCTCTCGGAAATATCTGAAATATCAATGAAATATCAATGGGAGCTGCACAATTCATTTGCTCATTTGTATAGGAATATCTGCCATTTTTTACTGTATTTTCAGAGACTGTCAACTGGCTTCACAGCCTCCTCTTCACAGGCGAGCTGAGGATAAGGTCTTCACTGTGTGGTTTGTGAGATGTCTGCACTTCCTAAACCAGACGCATGCACTTGAACAGCCAGTTCAGGGAGGAACGGGGAGACGTTCCACAAGTTCGCAGCTGAGCTCTGCACAGTGTTGTGCCATAACAAAGCCTGCCCTGAAGTTTATGGCATCTTTTGACACTTGTTAGCTAATGAAAAGACTATTATCCCCCTAAAGGGGAAATCACTATGTGTTTTTCTTTCAATTAAATCCAAACATATACTTTTTGAATAGAAACACTCTGGTGTTTCATGTCAGGGCCCTTTAGCATAAGCAGCTGTTCTGGTAAGCCATACACTAGAAGCATAATTTGAGCTGTCATTTCCCTTCAGCAAATGCTTTCCTTTGTCTCTAGGAGCTTAGTGATAGAAATCAGAATATGTAAATTTGGGCAATGGATCTTAATTATGAGCAGCAGGTGTCTGTGCAAGAGTGCTCAGGTGAGGGGGGGTGCAGGGGCAGTACAGCTACTGTGACTTGCTTGTTGTCATGTACAAAGGGAGCGCTACAAAGCTCCAATTAATTAACCACATTAATGAGCTCAGCAATTCAAGTGAAAGGAGAGTGCCTTGTCTACTGCTCCAGTTTAGTCTTCTCAGCAGGCAGTAGTTTAAAAAACAGTTATGCAGCTCAGCGTCTGAAGAGCACTAACAGACAACAGTAAGGATTAAATTACCACGATAAACCCTGAAAAATCAATTTGTGGGAGTATCGACTATGATGAATAATCCTGTTGGATAAATTACTTGTCAGAGGAACGTTTTCTTAAGGTGTCTTGTCCAGAGAAGCATCTTCCCAGCGTGTTTGTAAACAGGATCATCTCCGGGGAGACGACACTGATTACCTTTTACTGATTTAAATATACGCAATCATTATGTTGGTTGTTTTGTTATTTTGTCAGCACACCACTTATCACACTGAAAGCATTAAGGCCAGGTGAGCTGCAGAGCGTAATTAATACCTAATGTAATGTGTGGGTTACCATTGCACTGTAGTGCCCCTGTCTTGTGTCTGGACAGGCACACGTGAGGGAAGACAGACAGGAATGGTGCTTCCAGACCAGGTGCAGTCCACACTTTCTTCAGTCTGACACCAAATCAGAGTCAGTAATTCAGTATCTGTGCCCATTCACCCATGGCTTTTCCACCAAGGGTGATAATATTGTACCATTTATTGAAAAATGAAGAATTATTGATCTTTATTCTGAAGTTACCAGTCCGCTTTGTAAGCAAATGCATAAAGGTTAAATCACTAAGTCATACATTGTGGTCTGAGCTGATTTAAGGTCTTGCTGCTGTGTGATAGAGTGGGTCTCTTTTCTCGGTTGTGTGATGCTGCCCTTTTGCTGGCTCTGACATAAAAGATGTTCTGTACCGAGTCAGTTCAACTTGCTGACCAACAGAGAACTCATCCAGAAAAAACAGCAGATGGCTGAGATCTTCCTTCCTCATGCCTTGGTGTTAGGCCATCCTTTTTTCCATCTCCAGAGACATCGTAATTCTCTTTTAAGTAGGATCGTTTCGGTAATAATCGACAGGAGCCCCCCATATGAGCAGTAGGGACCAGTCTGTCACCTGGACAATATACCTTAATCCAGTGGTTTTTCCCTTACTGCTTGCTTTCTCTTCCCTGCACTGATGGGATGAGACCTTGGGGCCATTGCTGGGATAACCCGATTCTATTATTATGTAACTCCTGGCTTGGAGAACCTTGCTGTTTGCGGTCCTTCAGTCAGCCGAGTTCCCAAACACTTTTTTTTCACTTCTTTTTCTCCTCTCCAACTGTGGCGATATCTGAGTAGACATATGGGCCCTCATTATGCATTGTCCTACACCTTGTGTGGCCACAGAGGTGGTGCGAAGTGACTGTTAAACAGCATCATTCTTATGTGGCAGCGTTTTACACCCCCTTGGTAAATGATTATGTGAGGACCAGAGAAATAAACTGTCAGCCCCAACAGTGCAGTTTTACTACAAATTCGGGGCCCTGTAGTTTGAAGAAAGCAAAGCCTTCCCTCCTTTGAAAAACAAAATAAAAACAAAAGAATCAAAATCTGCAACAACTGTAGTTGTGTGAAGGGAGGGCATTTGGCCAGGTTATAGCAAATAACTTAATGAGTGACCTCACATGTCAAACAGTATTTATAGACAAATAATTGTAAAACAAACCTGCTTTGCTCCTCTAGCTCTACTGCTTCTTGCAAAGCAATAGTGTCCAATCTGATTTTCAGTAGAAAACTTGTGGGTACGGGTGCAAGTTTAAAATTATAACATCCTATCCATTTGTAACTCTTTCCATAACCAGGAATATTTCTTCAGTAAGAAGAAATAAATTGCTTCAGTAAGAACTGAGGCATCTCTACTTGTGTAGAGAAAATGTTATTACACAATGCAGAACAAGCCAAGCCACTTTAAACAGCATGAATGAATGAAGGCTTCAAGGTAGGATCAGCTGTTTATTTACTTTCATTGTTTCCTTGTTTCCCACAGAAATATATTCCGTGCTTAAAATTTATAAAGCTGGGCAAGTCCTTCTCACGCTGTTCTCGGTAAAATATTGCTTGCCGCATCTCTCTGAGGGGCTACTGACAAATAGGCTCTTGTTGTCTAACTTTCTCTCTGCTGAGGTTAATGATTAAGTGGTTCAGAAGGTTAATTCCTGGAGATAGTGTTGTCTTTGGCTTGAACAGATGTTGGTAGTGCTTTAATGTGGTTATCAAACTCTGCTGCCCTTCATTCTTTGCTCTGTGCAGTCCTGGGTATTGTTCACCAATGCATTCCAGGCCCACTCTATGGAGATCCAGCAGAGCTGAACATACCATCGCCCTTCCTGAGGTCACACTGGATAATGCCAATATATAGCACATAAACTGATAACGACAGTCTTGATCTTTAAAAGATCTGTAAATATTTGTACATGCATAAAGATACAGACAACCTTTTGAGGCTGTCATTGAACGATCTGTAAAGCCACTCACAGTCTTTAAATCACCAAATCTCTCAATGGCCCCTATAGAGGAGTGCATCACTGTGTAAACCCTGCCCCTCTTCTCCTCAGTGTCTCATATCTTGTTACATTATATGAATCTCAAGAGTGTCTGAGGTAGTCTGTGGTGTAATCAGTACCTTCAACAGCCTGCTAAAACACGGGGTTGGACCAACATTTACAGCACTTGAAGCTGTGTCATAGGAGCTGCTGGATATATGCAGAAGTCTTTTATTCCCACATCCACTGTGTCACAAGCATCCATCAGTAGCTTGTGTCAGGTGGTAGAAGAGCAGTTTCAGAATTCCTTTACCAGGCAAACACACTCTGCCCTCTGCCTACACACTGCTCTAGACCTGCCAGCAGGAAAGCTGTTGGAGTTAAAATCATCCGACCTCACTCTGTCTGGATAAAGAATATTTCATCATTTTAATTGTTGCTTTCATTTTCTTATCAAGTGTTTTTTAACAACAGTAGCTCACAAATTGTTTCCAAATCCAGAATAAAGCACTGTGTTTTAATTTGGAGAAGAATTACCGCTAACTTGTAGGAGTTAACTGGATTATGAAATCAGGGCATTTTCCAAAAAACTTCTGTTTCTGTAAAGTGGAGATTTTTTAAAAGCAACCCACAGCTGCAAAGAGAAGCTGGGACCAAAATACGCACTGGTGTTTTAAATAGTAGCATGCAAAAAAGAATACAAAATTTATAATTCCTATAAGAAGTCTTTGAAATAATTAGTTTTAAGCCAGCCTTATGGTCAGATTTATTATATTTGATTGTCAATATTGACAATGGCATAAATGAATCATCATCTTGGACTTTACCTCTTAATTATTATTTGTGAAGCTGTAAATGGAGAGGAATTGTTGATTTTTGTTTTTCTTCCATTATTAGTTGAGATTAAACTTGAATCTGATGATACTTTAGTCTCTAAGCAGCAATGCTGTGTGAGGAGCTCTGCCCTTGTGATGTTGTGCACTCCTGACTCTGATGGTCACCCATGGTGACCACACCCATGCCCAATTTTTAGGTTCCCTGGTGCAGTTTGTAGTTTTAAACCTGCTGGAAAACATTGGTGTCATTGCATATGCGCAGGTTTATGGTCACAACATTTACCATAAATGCAATACCTAGGTTTAACTATTCCTTGTCCTGACAGATTTCAAATATAATTGTGCCCAGAGGCTGGTCTGGATAAGACTCTGCAGTTCTTCAACTGAAGCTGTGCCATGAGGCAGAAAGGAGTGAAAACTCACAGGACCAGAAAAAGAGAAAGAACAATTTATCACAGTAATGAGGGTGATTTTCGGGGGATGGAGTGCTCGGTCCCTACACCCCATGACTCTTCACAACCAGATTATTTGGGTTTGTGTCAGATTTTCTTTCATCTGAAGTAGCCTGTGCTCTCACTTGTTTTTATCCAGACACAAGCTGTCCCTAAAAAACAATTTGTACCCCAATTCAGTTGCAATCTGCAGAAAGCTGTATTCATTCCTTTGCATAGAGCTTTTAAAATTATTATTTATTTCTGTGCACTGGATTTAGGTTGGATTCCATTTTTGTAAAGAAAACTGGCCATGATTATATCTGCTGAGGTCTCAGTGATGTCCTGTGTGGTGGTAACATTCACTCCCTATAGCCTGCAAACAGTCCTCCCCAGCAGAGTTCTGGGCTCACCTTTGCCTTTTCTTTTTTTTTTTTTTTTTTCAGCTGCATCACCTCAGGTGATCTTTGTCAGCCTGTGATCGATTAGAAACTCCCTCCCTCCCTTTGCCTTTTTTTTTTTTTTTTTTTTTTTCAGCTGCATCACCTCAGGTGATCTTTGTCAGCCTGTGATCGATTAGAAACTCCCTCCCTCTCCATCTTTCCCTTTCTCTGTCACTTCCAACGGATTAATTTGCCATCTCTGCTTTTGCTGCTTACTTAAGGCTCATTATGTTTGCTATTGGTCTACAGAAGACTGAAAGGTGTGGCGTGCCAAGGGCATGGAGGGCATTCACAGCTCTGAGGAGCTTCCAGTCTCAGAGGTAAGCCAGGGTGGGCATAAAGCAGCAAGGGTATGACTGGGTGAGTCAGTCATTCAGACTTCACCGGGCAAAGTCTTTCCAAAGACTTGCTTTCCAAGTCTTTTCCGAATCCCCTCCACCCTGTTGAAGCTGGAGATGTGATTCTCACAGATTTCTACTACAACATAATTTAAAAAGGTCCTTTCCCTGTTGATAACTTTAGCCTACAAGCTGTTAGACCAAAGCTCTCTATGCTGCTTGTATGTATATTCAAACCAGGGACTTGCACATATACACTTCATTTTGTATGAAATTTTTAGCGATTTTATCAAATCCTGGTTGAATATCACGCACATATTTAACTACAGAAGCATATATACCGAGACATGAGATGACTAGAGGGACGGCAGCAGCAAACCCGCGTTCTGAAGCAGCTCCGGCCGGGCAGCAGGCAGCCTCCGGGCTTGCTTTTCTGTTGCGGGAACAGCAGAGGGAGCGCCGGGTGACCTGCAACTTATCCGAGCCCCGCACGGGGGGATCGCTTAGGGGCACTGCTGCTTGCGGCCAAGATTAGGAAGAGGAAAAGGGGTGGACAATAGGTAAAATCAGAAGACAACAGTTTTTATGTACTTAAAAAAATGCCTAAGACCTGCAGGGGAATAGAATTGCCAGATATAGTGGACTACAGTACAATAAAGAGTTGTGTTATAGAAAATTGCTGTACTACAGAAGCTAATCCCCTCTAAACTATCCCTACCTATTTGCGTGGGCTTGTTCTCATTAGTAATCTATTAGAAATTATTCTGATACTGTCTAGAGGGTGTTTTGAGCGTAGGAATATGCTGTAGTGAATGGATTTTAATTTCTTTAGGGCTGTATTTTTTCTGGTGTGTTGTTGTGGACTTGTGTGTGTATGTTGCACCAGGTTATTAATTAACATTGCTAGATCTCTGCATGTAATGGCAGGGACTCCAATGGCTTGGCTTATCACAGAACTGTGCAGGTGCCTGTGCTGTCATGACACAGGCACATACAGGAAGGAGCAACAAATGGTTTAAATGCACAGCAAGCCTTGGGTCAAGTGCCTTTTACCAAGCTGGTGCTGAGCAGAGCTTATTCCAGATAGAATTTATGCCGAAAAACTGTTATCCTTCCTGGAAACATAAACTGCTGAACATGGGTTTCAGGCGTTTCAGACAGGGGGTGGGGGTGAGGAACATAGTTTAGAAAAATACCTTTGTCTTGAATCTTCCAAGGGAAATTTTGTCCAGAACTCCACCCCACAGGGCTGGGGGATGTGATGACTTAGCCAGAGCTGCAGGACTGAGGCCAGACCTCTTGCACCATAGGGGCCTGGAAAACGTGAGAGAAGAGTTAATTGACCATCTAACTCAGAGGAACGATCTTGGTGCTGGAAAAGAAAAAAAGCTACTAAATAAAGGGAGCTGGTCAAGAAGAATTAGGGGATCAGGCTTGTCAGTGCAGCAGAGCAGGTAGCTCTGAAGCAGAGCAGGAAAAGCAGTGGAAGAGCATTGTTGTCTGACAGTGGTACAAGGACAAAAGCACTTTCTTGAAGACCTTGTTAAGAAGCTGTGGAGTTTGAACACGCTCTAGGAGGTGGTACATGCTGCCAAGTGTTCTCTTGGGTGCCAGAGATAAGAAGCAGCAACATTGAGTTAAGGTCTTGCCATAGGCGAATGAAAAATCAAGTCATATTCTTAAAGAATTGTACAAAAGTCAGTGAAAAAGAGGAAGGTGAAGTACAACAAAGCAATTTAGTGGAGAAAAATAATTCCTCTTTAGCTGAAGTGCTCTAATGAAGCAGAAAGTCTGAAAGATGAAGTTTTTAATGTCTCCCAAGGAGAGAGAAAAAGCCCAGAAGCTTGCAATTTTTCCTTGGCTGCAGGTGTGAATTTTCAGTCACCTATGACAGTGGGATCTACAGATTACATTAAGATCAAAAAATCAACTGAATACTTCCTGGCCTCATCAGGACCATTTGGAAAGCCTTGCTAACCGCAGAATGCATGCGTTGCATCTGTAGTTGCCCATGATGAGCTCTTTACCAATGCAGCAAAATAAGCCACACTGCGTGTCGCCCAAGCAGACCAATACTTGAGGCTTCTCTTACGAACATCTGTCCTGCGTGGGCATGGGTAGCAATCAGGCAGATGAATTGTATGATTAGAAGTCAATCTGTGTGAGATGAGCACAAACAAAACAAGAATTTGAAAAATGTGGAGCTGCTTCCTGAATCAGAACATCGGAGCCCTCAGGTCCTGTGAAAGTCCTTTTCAGTCCTCTTCCTTGTGATATCCAAGAGTGAGACCAGAGTGATGCCTCTGTTATTTAAATGCCTGCTGTTGTCTAGAGAATTAAAATATTTGTGGTGCAAGGACACGTTGTGGATCCTCTTTTCTTCGTCCATGTTCCCGGTACAGTATTTTTGCACTTTGAAACAATGAAAGTTCACAACAGAAATGTTCAATTAACTGTTAAACACTCTCATCAATTCAGGGATCATTTCCACATCTGATGGATGAGTTCAAAATATTCAATTCATTCTAACCATCAGGCGGAAAAACAGTCAAACTCCTGAGGAGAAAAGAGCAGATAAATGCTGAAATGAACTTGAATATCTGTAAGAGGTATGGTGCACTGGAGACATTGAGTTATGAACATGAAAACTTCCCAAGTGTGTACTGTAAGTGGAATAGTAATGGGCAATGTCTCAAGCTAAGTGTTTTCTTTCTTTGACTTCATTTTGATCGAAGTTTAAAAGGCATGGCTTTGTGGTTTTGCACACTTGGAGACTCATACCATTCACAAGTCAATTATTTCCCATGACAGTAAATTAAAAAATAAGGAAAATACTGTTAGAAATAAAAAGTAAAAAAGTGTGCAAATATTAAAGCTCAAGAGGAGAAACTGAAAGAGGACTTCATGAATTCTTGGCTGAGTAATTTTTAGATCTCAAAAATAATGCCATTTTAAAGTTACTTTATTTGGCTAGTTAGGATATAATTTGGATTTTTAATCTTTTTTTTTTTTCTCCTCACAGATGCATTCAATGGACTCTTGCTGCAGAAACTTTGGAGAGAGTTTTGAACTGATGCAACTTGTAAGCCACTGAAAAGTGAGTAGAAGCAAATGCCATTTCCTGCTTTGGAACAGTATGATTCCGTTTTGTATCAACAGTGCTCTTAAGTTCACGGATTCTATATTTTATTAAAAGGAGATTAAGTAACATGAGAAAACATCATGGAGTATATTTTACTAAATCCCCTTACAGTTTTCTGTGATTCTACATTACATATTAACAAACCAAATACATTTGCTAGATTTTTAGACGCTGGTTCCATTCAAAACTGCATTTTAAATATGATGAACTATGAATTATTAAAAAAAAAAAAACCCAAAGCCAACAGTAGGTGCACTGATAGCAATCAAACAGTCTTATTGCCTGATAATATCCATACTATTACTTTTCAGAATAGTCTGAACTGTTTCCAGTGTTAGGGAGTGATGAAATGCACAGCATAATTAACTTAAGTAATCTACTCAAGACAGAATTAAAGTCAGTATGTTTGCTTAAGCAGTCATTAAATACTAATAATTTTAATACAAACATGTATCACAGTTGTTGAATGGATTCCCATGAAGACAGTATCCATCCTGTGCTTGGGGTTATTTCCTCTCATCTGCTCCTTTCTCTCAATGCTGGTGCTTTTCTGGCCATTGAGTTCAGGGAGTCTAACAAGCAAAAAACCCAACTCACCACCACTCCTGGGGGTGGAGAAAGAAGGGCAACACTACTGAGTTCTACTTGCTTTCTATGTCTTTTTGAGTTACTGCAAAGATCTGATAATGTTTTATGAGTCTATATGAATACCATAATCCCAGGACCTCAGAGGCTTGAGCATTGAAACGGGAACCTGCCCTCCTTTCCACCACCGCTGCTCTCCTTGTTCTGGGCTGTTAGGGCCTGGCATGCTTCCAGCACAGCTGCTTCAATTTCCCTGTTAGATCCGTATAACATACCAACAGCGAAACACAGATGGTGTTACTCCTTACCAGCCAGGTACTGTACAATAAGTTAACTTTGGAAGTAACTGAAGTTGGCAGAAGTGTCATTTGTATGGTATATATGTATAACTTCCTATCACTTGTCAACTCTAAAAAATAACAAACTTCCTTAGTTGACCCAAAAGTAAGTACTAAAAATAAACACATCAGCAACATTTTGCTTGGTCTTTACAGAATAAAGATCTTTTGTTGTTTACAGAGCCTGACTTCTCCATTTCTCTTAATACACTAACCTTTCTTTACTGGCCTGCTTTTAGGAGGCTGTAGTGTTGCTGAAAGCACATAAAATACAATTCCTCTAGCCATTAATCCTTGTCTTGATGCTACCTCCACAGCACAATGCCTCTCTTTTACTCCTGGCTTTTTTTCCTTCTCCTTTTCTTTTTTTTTTTTATCCCCCCCGTTTACCCCAATGCAGCCAACCACTTCATGAGGTAATTCCTTTTGTGGCAAGCTTGCTACAAACTAACTCTTATTTGCTCTGGCTGCAATTTTCGATTAAAGACAACTTAACTTTAGTGGAGGGTCCTATAGAAGTGCCGGAGTCCAGCACTTGGGACTTAGATTTGCTTTCCCAGCTTGAGACTTTGACGCTGGGAAGCATGTGAGAGTGCCTGGAGGAGGCGGTAAAGTATCTTTCAGATGAGAGCTTTGAAGCAAAAAACATATTAACCCAAGGGCTCTGAGATTAGGGAAAAACAAAAGATAGGAAAACAAATCTCATGCAGAAATGATGTAGGCCTGTTACCCAGGAACATGATTTAAGGCAAACAAGTTGCTGAATTAACCTTTGTACAGTATAATAATCAGTGACATAAAACTGGACTTCTTTTAAAGGATATCTCTAAGGTGTCCAGTCTAAACCAATTAGGCTTTAAGCAGAAGACTGTGACATGCCACTTATCATGCTGGTTTAAAGCTTATAATAAAACCCAACTGTAGTGAGAAGGAACTGTGATCTTTTTGTTTTACTAAACAAGCAAGCCACACGAGAAATTATAATCAGGCAATGAGAAGGATTTCTGTGTATCAAACAACTCTCTTTACAGTTTCTTGTTCAACTCTATGTATGTTGGAATAGTTTAATAGACTGTAAACTAATTTTTAGTTTTAAAAATGGCGTGTAACAATATGTGTAACGTTTATTGTCTGTCTCACGATGTCATTAAAAAATCAGCCAAGGTTTTCTAGCTACATGAATTAGTATGTACCTTACAGTGGACAGGAAAAGAGCCAGAGTATTTTTTATCCTGTTACAGATATGCACAGCTGTAGAACAGACATATCTAAACCAATCTTTCATCATTTTCTCTGTCAGCTAATTAAACTTAAACCCAACATGTTGTCCGCTAGTAGGAATTAAATAATTTAATAACCAGTGGATGCAAATATTAGTATACAAATGCAATGCTCTACCTGTTTAGCAACTTTTATCATTGTTTCGAAGTATCCAAGAAAAAGAGTCTGAAAAGGCTTAAGTCTGAAACAGCTTAAATGCTTTTGACAAATTTGCACCAGAGACATTGAGACTGTGTGTATTACTTGTTATTTTAAGTTTTGCCCTGGCTTTCTGTTTGAAATATTCCAGCCAAAGTAAAATCAACCCACCCTTTCCTGATTTCCAACATCAGACATGTCCCCAACTTTTTTTTTAACATTGCTTTCAGACTGACTTTCTTCCAATTGAAATTTAGTCCCTGAATAGTTGTTTTTTTCCTTGCTTCTAAACGTTGATAAAAAAGGGTTTTCTTCGCTCCCTCGATTTGATGTGACAGGGCCCTGACATGAATAATGGACGTGTTTCTTTCACAGGCAAATCAACTTAATTTAGCATGCTTTTATACTTTCAATAGCAAAGCCGCAAGCCTGTAAATTCCATGAGATCCTTTAGGTTTGCAGAAATCTTTAGAATTAGCAGAAAACGTATAAAGTAAACAGCACTTATTTTGTCAAAATACTTGAATAACTTTTATGCAGGACTTAGAGATGAATATATCACTTCCTAATCAGATTGTGATTTACATGCAGTTGAGGATGGGCTGCCCAGGCTCAGCCTGCTCCTTTGCTAAAGGAGAAAAGAGGGGAAGGAGGAATATATCATCACAAATGTTAAATAGAACTAAAATCCCAAACTCTCCTCTAAAGCTGAAGGAGACAAGTAGAATTAAAGGAGGTTTATGCAACAGAGGATATGTTAGGGGAACCCGATTCTGTGCCCATCCTCTGAGCGTGATTGCCCAGGAGAGTGGCTGCTTTGCACAGAGTCCTGCTGCCCAAGCAATGAGGAGAGAAAAAAAGTAGTATTTACCATCTACACAGGACAATGAGTGACCAAAATCGTCCACCAGCTTGAGAAAATAACCTGTGTATGTGCAGCCACGTGCTCTGGTAGGTATTGTTTTAGAAAGGTCAAACTTGGTGCCCTGTCTAACCATGATGTCATTGTTTTAATAGTAGCAGCTCCATCTCCGGTTTTCCAGCACACACGGTGCTGGAAAACATGCATTAACGAGTGCTATTAGATTTACTTTATGTTGAACAAGCAGAAAACTCCTCTTTGATGCTTCAGAGAGCAACTTTAGATTCCTACTTGGTTGTATAGTTTCAGGATGAACCAGAACAGACTGGTACCTCCCTTTTGACCTACTATAAATCTGATGTGAGGTCATCAACTGCAAGGGCGAGCTCTGCTCTTTTCCCCCACAGAACTCCATGGAGAGGAAATTAGGGTAACTTTCTCAGCTTGCCCTTTACGCCATTAGGACTCATCTTCCAGTATTGCTGCTGGTAGGAAACAGCCTGATAGCACTGTGAAAGGAAAATGGGGGTTAATTCTGTTGTCATTACTTATTATCTTAATGTCAAGCAGCTGTAATAACTCACTCATTAAAATAATCCTGGTAGTGTTGATAATGTATCGGTGAATAGTAAATAGGTTACTTTGAGGGGCATGAATGCCATTGCTAAAAATCATTCTCTTTGCATAAAAAAAAGTTAAGATGAAAAATTAAACAGTATTAAATAAATAAAATAGAAGATAGCTTAAAAAAGAATCTTCTCAAAGGAAATCCTATTTGTCTTTAAGCCATCAGCCTAGGTAGAAGAAAACGGCCCATACAGATACTCTGCAGCATTCAGTCTTGCTTCACTAGATGAAATCAAGTTCTGTTGACTAACGGGATCCTGCATACCTCCAGGTCTGTCTGTATTAAGTACTTAATCAGCCAATTAGGGGAACCAAAATTTACTTATTGGGGAGAAGAGGAAAAAAAAAGGAAAGAAAGGGCAATGAGTCAAGGTAGCCTGTAATCCCTTTGAAAAGGTTTCTGACATTAACTCCTAAAGAATTACGTTCTACCATACCTTGACTGATTTATTTTCCCCCTTACTCCCCCTTCCCCTTTTCCTACTTGTAGGGTCAGTTAATTGGCTGATTAACTAGCAATTACCTCAGGGACCAGTTCTTTTTAATCTAGAATTTTATTGACAAAGGCACCAGAGCAAATTTGTCTTTGGTGTTAGCTTGTTGGAGTGAGTGAACTGACACCCAGGACAACGTTGATCAATTGCATCATAAGCACTGTATTTTTAAAGTTCTTGATTAACTCAGGAGTTTTAAAATTACATTCATTTTCTGCAAAATCTGTTCATTTTGGTTAGAAAGGAAACAAAAGCTTATAAGGGAAGTCAGTTAGAACCAACAACTCTAGAGCAGCAACATCCTGCAGCCACAGTGTCTGTGCCTAACAGACTGTATGTAACAGCTAAACAGGGTGACGCCTCTCTTCTCTCTCAGGATGGCGTAACTACAGCCATGCTGGCATGAGCTTTTTTACTCAGCATTGTCCATAATAATTAATTGGTCTAATTTCTAATTCTCATCCAACTGCAGCCCCTGGAGGGTAGGGGACATCTCTTATCTTTGACCACCAAGCCTGGTACTTCCAGCTAGGGGAAGGCGTGTCTCAAAGTAATCGGTGACTCAGTATAGTACAGCTGTACCTGGTCCCCCCTCAGTCCCTGCTTAGGTCATCTTCAACACAACTTTCCCTCTCCTTATTCCCGGCACTTCTTTTCCTTTTTCCTGTGGAGGGTATTTTGTGCTGTAGGAATCAAATCCAGTGTATTTACTGCAACACTCTAAGCACCAGAAAACTTCAACGATATGCTGCAAACAGAAATCCTTCATTCTTGCATATGCCTGTATTGTCTGGAGGATGGGGGGACTGACTGCTCCTGCTGTTTCTTCAGGCTGCTCTGTGCGGGAAGAAAATGTTAAAGGGCATGGACCTTACACACAGATACCAG
>NW_010428496.1:56448-83246 GCF_000710305.1 Buceros rhinoceros silvestris
TAGGGAAAGCGTGACGCAGGAGGGGATGGAGATCCTGTTTTGAGAGAACTCAGACAAAAGTGCCAGCTCTGAACAGTGGAGCCAAAAGGCAGAGGATCAGATTATTGAGGGATCTGGCAAACTCCCTGGAACACTGGGATCTGGCAGGAACACATTCCTCCCCGCATGAAAAGGAGCTCTGTATTTTACCATTTCAAACAGTGCATGGGTTAAAGACGGACTAGCCTGGGAAGAGAACGACTTAAAGACAAGTAATATAGATTATCTCTAGAGGTGGAGAATGGTCTTTTTCCCATGATATGCGACAACAAAAAATCCTGCTGCTGTGGGTGTTATTTTCTACGTAGGCAGAGGGACAGTAACAGTTTTGGAAGCAGATCTCTAGCTGCCATCCTGTTTGTGCTACTACAAATGCCGCAAGGAACAGTGCAGGTGGGGCAAAGCAGTTTTGCAAATTTAGAGACAAAAGCCACAGATACTAGTTGTAAAAATGACTACTTCCTAGAGGTGGAGGGACAGAGGTGGGAGATATGTTTGCATTATGCTCATCTGCAGCTATTTAGCTGTCCAGAATCAGTGTGCAATGGTTGCAACTTCTGCAGCCAACTCTGCCAGCTGGAAATGTCACCTAGCTGGAGGTCAATTCAGTATGGGATTTTACGCTCAGTTCTGTGGGGAGCATTTTCAAATGCTCTAAAATATTAGCATTTTCTCACTTCACACAATTTTCCAGTCTAACCCAAGCTCTCTTGTTAAAAATATTTAAATTAAACCATTCAGGTTTTGTCTGGAGCAGTCTGAGGGCACTCAGAGAAGCCGTCCCACATATCAAGCAAGCAGCTGGACAGTGGTGACTTCAGGACTGTGGCAACAGCTGCCTGCAGACTGAACATCTGCCTGTATCTTCAAGGGCTAAATAAAGGATGGGGGATGGTAGCTGCTTTAGTGCAGCTGAAGTATGGGTAGAAGTTCCAGAGGATGTTATTAATGAGTAGGATTTCACCTTTCCAGCCAGATCAGCATGGATTTTTCACAGAGAACTTGAGTTCAAAGCACTGTTGTCCCTCACAGACTGAAGTGTATCTGCAAAAGAAATGCCACCAGAAAGAGCTGCGCCTGAGAGCTGGTGAGTGTGGCACTGCTGGATAAATGGTAGCTGTTCTGCCTCTGTACAAAACTATTCTGAGCAGGCATTTGGGCTATAAGGTTTTTCTTGTTTGCATTTTTGAAAAAGCTTGGTCTTTCTCAAACTTCTGCACTGTAGTATACATGAAATGAGAGGATATTTGGGCTAGAAAAGCAAAGAAAAAAGAGGAAGATCACCTCTATTTTTTTGTAATGAAAACATGTCATCTGGTTTAGGGAGCAGCTGAAAAAAAATCACTGGGAGAACAGTCTTATCATAATAGGTCTCCTTGCAAAAAGACTTGCTTTGCCCCCCCCCCCCCAAAAAATCTGTTCTACTCATAGGGATGAAAATCTTGTAATTACCAGGATCTGAGGGATGCGAGTATCAGAGAGAGATACTAGCTTTGAGAATCATTGGCCTAAATTAAACCCCACAATATATTTTTGAGTCTGATACTGGTTTACATGTTTATTAGAGAATAATACATTTGCAGTATCATAGAAGTGCTAAAACATGTGCTTCAAATCTGTTCTACTCATAGGGATGAAAATCTTGTAATTACCAGGATCTGAGGGATGCGAGTATCAGAGAGAGATACTAGCTTTGAGAATCATTGGCCTAAATTAAACCCCACAATATATTTTTGAGTCTGATACTGGTTTACATGTTTATTAGAGAATAATACATTTGCAGTATCATAGAAGTGCTAAAACATGTGCTTCAGATCTGGACAATGTCAGCACGGACCTGTCACTTTGGTGGTACAACTCTGGATTCCCTGGAACACAGCTCATCCCGAACCTCGTCATTTAGCAGTGTTGTGAAGGGGCTTAGTGGAAAACTTTGCCAGAAACCATGTGAATTAGTGAAAAACACTTCTGTCTTTGCAGCTCTGTGATGCCGCAGGGTTTGGAAGCCTCAGATTAAATTTAGATATTCCTGAGATTCCTGATTATTATATTACAGCATATGGGCCTAATTGAGACAGGAGGCAAGAAAAAATAATCTTTATAATCATTTTAAAGTAGTATGCATTTGCCTTAACATTAAGATCCAAATTTACAGAGAGCGGCAATAATATTATTACTAGCATGAATGGAGAAAATAAGTGCAAGCAGTAGGAGAACCTGGACTGAGGTGGTGTCTGTGATCCATTTCATCAGTGAATGTACTCCTAGCATCAAGTCCTCCAGGAATAATTCAGATGAGCAATGTCTGTGTCCATGGATTAAACTTCAGTAGGAGCAGGTAGTTCTTCATTCCATCTTCCTTCACCTGTGCTTTTTCCACAAACCATTAGCAGAGATTTTCAGCAATGGCAGAGAGTATGAATGGAATGAATGGCAGGTCAAGGAACATAACCCAGGACCTGATAATATTGACAGAATTTCCTGTAGACTGAAAGAGTGCTTTTCATCCTGAGCCTGTTGAGGTCTATAAGGAAATAGGTAGGGCTATGCTGCGCTGTGCAGTTAAACATTGCAAATCTTCTGTCCTTGTAGAAAGGAGGGAAACAAGGATTTTTTTGTAAATTGCTTATAGAAGACAACCAAAGAAGGGACTCTTAGTCCTCTGTAGCAAAGAAGGACACCAGTTAGGGACTTCGCACATCTAGGAAAATGCACATGTTAGAAATTATAAATGAGAAGTTATTTATTACAGCTTTTGAAACTTTTCTTGTCATAAACTAGACAACTGTCATAATAGTGAAAAGTTGTGGTTTTGAGGCTTGCTGTAGAAATAAAGCCATGGTTGCAGTATATAAAACCAAAAGGAGATGTCTCTTGATGTTGTGCTGCCTTCAATAGTCTCTTGTATGACAGGGGGGCGGGACTCTTTAATGGGTGCCAGTCTCCTGTACCTGTGTGGTGTCAGCAGCTGGGTGCTTGGCTGCAAGTGGTTGTTTTCAAAGGTGTGGAATGGTAGGTTCTCTTTCAATTCTGGACTGGGATTCAGACAGCTTTTGTTCATCGCTAAATATGGATTAGAGATGTAAAGACTGACAGCTTAAACAGCCCGTCATAACAGAAGTAAAAACATCACAAAACAGAACAATAGGAAAAAAACTGACTGCTTTTTAGTTAATCAATCAGTTCACCCTTTGGGCCGTGCACTGTGCCTCTGCCCTGTGCCCCTTCTCACCAGGATGCTTTCCCCTCCCACTGATGCCAAAGGGGACCACAATAATATATAGGAGTTCAGAGCGATGATAAACCATAACCTTAAAAAAAATTAAAAATACAAAAATCTAGTTCTCGTGTTTTCCCTCTCATGCCCCCATGCATCATTGTACAGGCTCGGAACAGACAAGCACACTATTACAATGTTGTTAAGGCCCTGCTAGTTTTCTAGTTCAAATCCTTGTTCATGCTGTTTGCTAAGTACTTGTTCACTGTGACAGCTTTCAGCAAAACAGAACACACGGAATGCTTCTTTCCAAACAGCTCTGTCCTGCTGGGCTTCAAGTGAAACAAGCCCTTCAGACTCCATCATGTGAACTTTTCATAAGGAACAATCTCCTTTAGACAATTCCTTTCAGAGATACTATCCGTGAAACTGGGACTTGGGGATGAGGTGACATCACAGCCTTCTTCCTCTGGCCAGGGTCATGGCCACCAAAGTTGTATTTGTCAGCAGGCCTCCACGTTGCATGGTGCATGATTTCTTTAATTACCTGATGTTTCCCCACTAAAAAAAAAAATCTGAAACAACTTTAAAGTGCAATTTAGTGTGTTTTCTGCTGAAAGAAAAGCAAATGCTTTTGTGCAGACAGAGTTGTAAAAATCAGAAGTGATTAGTGAGAACGTAACTCGCGTGCAGTTAAATCTTAAAGGCAAAAGTGTGAGAGCTGGTGAACCAAAAGAGAGATAGATCTTTACTGTTTCCATGGTTGGTGTCTATACCTTGTGCCATTCTCCCCTAGCTCACCTGCTTGTGCTCTGCTTTGTAGCAGATATGCATAGAAGCACAAAGGTGTTTGGATGAACAAGACTAGGTGTATACGCTCTTACCACTGAGTCAGCAGGTAAATGGGGCAAAAAGGGCTGGGTTAGAGAGTCTGGGAGCATGCAGAACGTTGTGTGCACTTCAGTGGCCAGAACCTGGTCTTTTGGGTCTCCTCCCACCCCGTTGCTGAGGAGAGACCTTGGAAAAGTACCTCCACCTTTCCAAGAGGAGGAGGTCTAATTAATGACCCACAATAGCTGTCCCAATCCAACTGACTGCCCTGCCCCCAAGCATCTGCCATGCATGGGCAGGGGTGAAATAGTAAAGTGGTAAAATAACAAGAGGAACAGTCATGCGGAGAAAACTGATGGGAAAGAAAGGTTGCAGTTGTATGATCTGATGCAGAAAATGGTCCTTTTGGTAGTGGTGTGTCCCACTGATACAAGAATGGAGTATTTATGCAGTTTTGTGCTTTTTACTATTCTCGGTTTGGTAAATTAATACACAAAAATGACATCTCATGAGTAACTTGGTATTTTATACTGATATTTTTACTTTTCTATCGTATTGAAGAAGTATCCTGAACTGCTTTACAAGAAAGATCACCCCAAAATGCATTAAGAAAGCATAACTTAAACATCTTAAACCAAAATTCCCATTGGAAAACAAATGTAAAAAAAAAGTACTTCGACCCCAACCAGTGGTGTTTGAACCTCCATGAAAACATGCTAATAGCATGTTATCTGCGTTTTGGCAAAATTGGTAACCGAAAATATTTTATCCACCTTCCATGATGAAATGTATCCCAGTTGTGAACTCCCAGAATCCACCTTTTCCTTAACACAGTTGTATATGATGCTGTTTTCTAATCATTGTTACAAAGGTTACCAGTTCAAAGGGAAAGGAGTCTGACGTGTGTAGGAATTATTCATAAGAAGGGATTCTGAAATCCCAGCCTAAACTTGGCATCTTCACCAGGCTCCTGTGCCACAAACCAGAATCATAGGCAGTACCTGACACCTTTGGAGGGTAGCTGTACGGACCCACACATGAGGAGTGCATTTGTGGTTTGACAACACACATGAGCCAAATGGAGGGCTGTCTGTTGCCAGAAGGGCAACAACTCTTGTTGTTTCCCTTACGCTGCTACTGCCGCTCATCTGGAACTAGCAAAACTCCTAGCCGGGCAAAATACTACAGAATGCTGCTTAGAAACACTAAAGAACAAGACGTCTTGAAGCACTATATTGATGACACTGAGCAAAGGTGACGCAGTAAGGGTGGCCAAAGTAGACAGTAACCTGAAGCTGCACAGGATTTGCACAGGCCCTCAGGTGTCTCTGAAAGTTGTGGATCTCAGAGGGTATTTCTTCCCTCCGTGCTTCTATAAATGTTTGTTTCTGAACAAGGCTTTATTTATCTGGCGAACGGAGTCAATCTGTGAGCCAGACAAAGTTAAAGGTCAAAGGATTTATGTGAAAGTCTGGTCTCCAACATACAACTCTTTGAGGTATTTTGTATACCATCTTTAGATGAAATTCACTGAATAGACTGGAAAATTTTGCTTTCTTAAGTCCAGAAGTAGCAATTTGATTTTTCTGTCTGACATATAAATTTTCATCCATTTTCAGTCAGATCAGAGAGTAGCATTCTCTGTGAATCTGGCCAATAATTCAGGATTTTGAAATAGCTGCTGTGAAGAGGTCGGGGTAACTAGCCTGAGACACCCACAGGAGATGAACCTCACAAAATTCAGCAATGGCGTCTGTTTGGGAAAGCCTTATGGATTTTGTGGATATGGGGTCAGGCAAATCCTTCCTATCCTACGATACTTCCACATTGCTCCTATTATTTCGTTTCCTACGGTAGCTGGGCTGCTCCAGCTACTCTCTGGACTGGAATTATCCCTTCCTTCTCAATTCCAGTAGTGTAGATGGAAGCATTCGATACCAGACACAGAGGTTACTAACCAGCACGACCTTCCTGTTGGCAACATATCCAAGAGCCTTGCCAGATAGAAATTCCAATAATTTGGAAGTCTTTAGAAAATTAGAAAAATAAGTAGATGACATGAAAGCAGGCATCTTATGTGCACCACCGTCATTTTCTCCTCACTGTCAAGAGGGTTCTCTTGCCCTGAACCGTTTCAATGCCTCAAAGTTGAAGGAACAATTGAGATATTGGCAACTTCTTTCTAAGATCATGGAGTTCAGCTTCACTACTCACAGCGGCAGCTTAACTAACCAGAAAAAACATCCTGGAATACCAGCAGTGGTCCAGGGCTCTTTTACTTGTGCAGAAATAACTAAGAACATGCAACAGCAAAGCTGCAGGTTTTTTCTTTTTATTCCACATGCTTCTAATGAGAAATATTCACTCACAACTGCTAGAGGTTATGCACTGGCCTTCTTATGTATTTTGCCTACAGGGTTCTAGATCAAGTTAGTAAAAAATTGGAGCAGGCTTGGTGTAATTCTGCAGTTTACTCCCATCCTGTATTCGTACTCCTGTGTGAACTAGTGCACACATGGAGTTTCCTGTCGGATTTGTTGTGGAAGCTATTCTTTCTAGCTGCATCCTACCTTAATGGGAAATCACTCCCATGTACAATTTCACAGGTATTTCTATGCCCAAATAAAGAAGGAAACTCTGAGGCCAAGTTTTATAGATATTGAACAGATAATAGCTATGCTACATTTCAGTAGGAGATGTAATTGCTCAGCACCTGTGATTCCCTCATTGATAGGGAAAAGGGAGACCATCTTCATTCTCAAGCGTTTATGTCCGTTTCTTCCCACAACTCAGGACCACAATGCTGTGTAATTCTCCCTGAGGCACTGGGATTTTTTCCTACATTATAATTTTGGATATTTAAAGTCATTTTAGCAACAGTTGGTGACTAATCATTAATCTTGCTAAAGAAAAAAAAAAGACAGAAAAAGACCTCTGAAGAGTCCTAGAATATTTACAAATCAATTTTCTATAAAGTCTGTTCTAAACAGAATCGTGTGAAATCATATGTGACATTAAGAATATTGCTTTAGTGTGGTTTGCCTTAAAATGCTCATCATATCCCATGCTATCTAGTTCACAATCACCTGGAACAGCCAGAGATAAACAACTAATTTCAGGGTCAGCCAGGTGTGGAATTTAGTCATACAGCTTAGACTGTTTAACCTTTGGCTGTATTTTACAGGACCTCATAAATAACAACCAGCTTCTCCCTGTTCTTTCTCATTTAAAGTCGGGTAAGTTGTTGCATATACACGCAGAGGAAAGGAGAGCAAGAAGAGAAGTGTACTCCAGATGGGAGAGCTTGACCATAGTTATCTAGTTAACATAATTATCTGTAATCATGTATTGCATTTGTTTATGCAGTGTAGAGAAGTAAAACTTCCTTGCTTACTATTTTTCTTCACAAGAGCATATCACAGATTTCAAGTGCAGGCTGTAATAAACACGGACAAGTGTTGTATTCATTCGGCTGTGGGTTTCTCCCGTTCGCTCCTCTGCATTCTCTCATCACTCTTAAAATGAGAAACGCACGTTTCCAAGTGGGGGTATGAGGGGGCACTGGGATTGAGCTTTTTCTATGCAATCCTTGCTTTTTCACGATTCATTAAGCCCTTTCTCCCTCGCGTGTAATTGGACCCCTCTCATTTACATGCATGAGGGATGCGTAATTCTGAGAGAGGTACTATGGTCCAAAAAAAAAAAAAAAAAGGGAGATGGCCCTTGGGCCAGGATGGAGGACACATAGAAATACTTAGCGAGAGCAACCCGCATAGCAGCATTACATCTCTGCAGCAAGTGAGCTGGTCCCGCTGCGCAGTGCCAGTGCTGTGTGGGAAAATGAACCGCTGCTGAGAAAGCTTTGGGCTGCCTTGACTGACCCTGGGCCTGGGGCTGACTTCAAAACCTGTCTTTCCAGTGACCTCAGATCCCCAGAGGAGTGCTGCTCTGTGCCTGAGGAAGCAAACAGCCTGACCACCTGGGATCTTCTGCACATTGGCACCTGATTAATGAATTAATTATTGCTGATAGAGCATTCCATGCTACAGTGCAGCCTCCAGGGCTTAAATACCAACCACAGAAGCTGAACTGAATTTTTAGGGAGATGGAAGGAAAAATACTCTGCTTCTCCCTTCCCCTGTACTGTGCAAAGTAACTCTTCATATCCAATGGATTTTTCCTTTCAAAACAACATCAGATGTTTAATAGCCGTGTTCCTCCTGTTCACAGCAGGGAAGTCTCCAGCCAGAAGGTGAAATATTTTAGTTGGCTTTTTAGTCAGTTAAATTTCTACTTAGAAAACCGCATCTTATGCTTAGTAGAAATTGCCCCTCTCTTCCTTTGCACAGGCTCTGTTTGTTTCATCTTTATGCAGCTCTTAAACTTGTTGTGTCAACGCTGAGCTCTGTCAAAAAATGCTCTAACACCATGTCTCCCGCTACTGATTTATCAGTAAGATGAAAATATAATCAAGTTCTTTATGATCTAGATACTGAATTACTTATTTTTTTAAGCTGTGTTTTTTACATCATAATGCATAGGCCAAACTGTCTGTGTGGGTCAGACAAAAAGTTAGGCACCGGTACCTGCCCTGCAGGAAGAGAACCACTCCCTCTCCCCAGGAATACCTGCTCTGTGCTGTGCAGGCAGCTCTGTCTGTGGCTGCACTTTCCAGCACTCCCTCAGGGGGACCAAGCAAGAATTATACTTTTCCTAGCACAAAGAACAGTAACGGCATTTGCTGACTGATACTGTGGGCAAAATATAAATATCTTCACATTTCAGGTGAATTTGTTGCAAGAGAATCTGCATGGCATGAAGCCTTGGTAATTTACTTCTAAAGGCAGCATTTGGCTTTACGTGTCTTAAAAGACAACGTTTTATGGTGGTAATAACTTGGTAATTTTCAAACCCTTCAGAGAAAAAAAGAATGTGATATTACCCTATGATGCAGCACTCAGGATTTTGTCTTTTGTTAAATGTCAAAAATCTATACAGATTTTTAAAAAATTATTTTTCTAATTATTTTTAATTAACTAGTTGAGTAAATTTAATGGAAGAAAATATTTAATCTCTATCAGGGCTAATATTTGTTTGCACATTGTTGATGGAAAAAGTTTTAAAGGAATGAAATTAAAAAGTACATAAATGTATGAATGAGCATTTCTTCTAAGCTCCTACTTTATATGCTCAAGCCTGTTTTTTAGCTTAACTTCTATTTAAAAAGTTGAAAGAAACAAGGAAATCCCTGCAGAGAACAGCCAGCCACACTTCTGAATTTCAATGCATCCTTCTAGACGAGCGCCTTTGATTTTAAATGGTAACGTTGTTGCTTTAATCAGAAGACAATCCTTATATATTAGTTGTACTGGCCTATAATTGTAAGAGCTAAATGATACACAAAACTGGATACACATCTTTGCAGGCCGATTAATGGGGACGACTGAAAGCAAAAGTAAACACTAACCTCACAAAATAAAAGAAGTTAAAAGATAAGTGTTAAGGACCTTTTTCTTTTTGGAGAATAAAACAAGATTTAGTAGCTTTCCACTTAATTTAAATGAAAAGAATTGTTACCTTACATATTGCACTGATAATGCAGGGGAGAGTGAAAACAAAACCGTCTTTGTAGCAGTGACACCTCCTATAGTTGTTGTGAAGAAACTTTTCCCCTTGGTATCTACTAACCAATTCTAATTAATGCTGCACATTCCTCCACTGAAATCATTTAATGCATAACAAGGGGGTTAAAAAAAAAGAGAGAGAGAGAGAAATTCTCAATGCTGATGATTGCCCTGTTCGAATTATGGGAGTGAAAGCCCGGGCCCCCTAACCTACTGTCTATAGAGCAGAGCTTTGAAAGAGAGCTGTGACCTACAAAAGCTGTCAATCTCCCTTGCCCCCAAAGCCCGAGTTCACATGGATTCAAGTGACAGCCCTCCTCCCCCGCACACAATACATCAATCTGTCTCTCCCCCGAGCACCCACAGCCCATTGTGCGAGCCGCAGGTGCCTAATATAGCACCCATGGCTGCCCCCCCCGCCCCCCCTGAGAACCGGCCGGCGGACAAAGGGGCCTGGGCTGGGCGGAGGCGGGTGCGAGGCCACGGGCAGATGGGCAGGGTGCCACTGGGATGGGGATGCCGCACAGTCGCTTGGGGTTTGAACTTTTTTTGGGGGGAGGGGTTGTCTCTGCTTCAGATTGGCATCTTCCCCCTCCCCATTGGCAAACCTGGTCACTCGCCGGTGTCAAGGGTGTTTGGTGCTCAGTTTCTGGCATCTTGAGAAAACGGGTGTTGTGAACGGTTGGCAGCACTTTCTAAGGTATCAGTAAATACAGACGTGCCTGGTGCAGTGATCCGTAAAGGGGCTTAAACTCTCTTCCCACCATTTTAATGGGCAAATAAGCCCTGGGGATGTTTCTGTTCTGAATTACCTGTGTCTGTTCGGCACAAGGGCAGTGCAGGCACCAGCTGTCCAGGCACCAAAGGACGGTCCTGCAGGGTTGTGCTGCTAAAAGGAAATGACCACCCATTTGATACTGGGCTTTGGCCAGTGAAGATCTGGCCTGTAGCAGTGTCTCGGGTTTTCTGTAGACCATGAGTAAACTGTTTTGTCACTTGATGTCTCAGTAGCCTCTATGAAAGGTTTTTCTCTTCTATCCACTCACTTCCTTGTTGATAGAAACTGTAAACTGGGGAGATGGGGGTGTGTCTGTGTGATTGTACAATGCCCAGCGCAGGAAGACATTTCTGCCATAAAACAAATTATTGGCAATGGTAATGTAGATAATGAAGATGATTTGCATCCTGTGCTACATCCTGCTAATGTACAGTGATACAAGTGGCACTGGTCATATTCTGCTGCTTTCCACGTCTGAACTGTGAATGTTTCCACCCACCCCAACACACTTTAGATCTGCATTATTGAATCAGGTCTGGAGAATCCAAGGACAGCCATGGAGCTTAGTGTGTCAGGAAACTGCACAAGCAAACTGGATGTGAAGAAGACAGAGCTCATCCATGCACGTGCCATTACAAATGGTGCATAACTGGATATTAATGTTGTTTTTTCCCCAACACTTACAGCACAGGTCTTCCATTCTGATCGCTTTCAGTGGAAGCATAGTCTGCCCCTGAGTAAACCAAGAAGCCATGTAAGCTCAGAAGTTTCTCTATGACCTTGCCTTCACTGAAGTTCAAATTTGCATGATACAAGCTTCTTTCAATTCCCTTTATATATATATATATAAAAATTAGTCAGTCTTAGCTTTTAAACTCTGATGGCCACAAATTACATGTAAATGTTTCCCTGAAGCCAGCACTTCACCAAAGATTTTAGAGAGAGACACCCTTTTGTCCCAGTATGGTTGAGTATGTAAAACAAAGAAGCAAGTAAACAAAAAATAACGGGACAAGTCTGTCTTCCTTACTTCCCAGATAATTTTGTTCTAAGATGTCCCAGCAAGTCTTCCTTTCTCATTGCCAGTGACACAATTCCATCATTTCAGAGATGCACTCTCACCTGCAGGCTTCGCTGGGCAGTGGGGACATCCCAGATCTCAGTAGCACGGCTGCTATAGCAGCATGACTCCTGCAGCACTGAGCTGAGTGCGGGCTAATTGCTGAATTATTTCCTTTGCTTTTGGTGAGGTTTTGCTTCAATGGTTGCAAATTAAAGTGACACTGCAATTCAAGTCAGCACAATGAAATTATGCTCTTGGTGCTTTGATATTGGTTCTTAGATAGATAACTCCTAAAAATTAAAAAAAGGAACTACTGATGAACTAACTAATTCTACTAACTACTAATACTACCAAACTACTAATTTGGTACTAAGCATCAGTCAGAGACCAAAAATATCAAAGAGCAGAGCCTGCTTGTAGGTGTGATGATAACAACTGTGGGTGAAGACAGGTAAAAATTTTTTGATTCTCCTGCAGCTGCTGAGTGTGATCTTCTTTGTTAGCTGAAGAGATACATTTCAATCTTCATTTCAGATGGATGTTTTAAAAACACCATCCAGGGGGGAGCTGAGAAAAGTTGCAGAGCCAGACAGTCCAAGCCAGTCAGGTGAGCCTAGTGGCAAAACTGCTTATTCTGAGAAAAAGATTGCAGATGTGGGATGCCAGCTCTGTTGCAGCAAAGCAAGAAGCTGAGTAGGTGAACAGAAACTGTTTCATGACTGTTAACTTTTTCTCGGTTTGGACTGAAAGAGCACCTTCTGGCAGATTTTAAGCCTTCTGCCAAAATACATGACAAAAGAAAATTCAAACTGGCATTGACATGTCTCAGCAATTTCTTACAGTATGAAATCAAATGATCATGTGATAACTACAGTTTTCTTCACTCACCTTCAAGACTAGATGAGTGGATTATTCAGTATATCAGAACACGGAAAAGCTCAGCTGTTTCAAGCCGAGCTTTATCAACAACAGGTTTCTACTGCTGTTAATGGTAAAAATTCTCTAGTTTCAAGTGTAGGACCAAGTCATTAAGCTGGAGGCTTATAGCAGTTCTCAGCTTGCTTCTAGGAATGTTGCTGTCAAGTAGCAGCTTTTGTTCCATTTTTAGGGCTTAGTCAGCTTTAAAATACCTTGAAGTTTCATTGTTTAATATAGTTCATTCAAGACATGGTGCCCAAATATTTTGCTGGGACAAGGCAACAGTGCAAACCAAAAATTATCTGGGTACCATCATACTTTGCTTTCCTTCTTGACCTCAGTCTTAGCTTTTAAACTCTGATGGCCACAAATTACATGTAAATGTTTCCCTGAAGCCAGCACTTCACCAAAGATTTTAGAGAGAGACACCCTTTTGTCCCAGTATGGTTGGGAAAAGGGAGTCTTAAATACAACACCTGTCTTTGAAGAGAGCTGCTACCACTGAACAATAAACAAATAAATAAACAAATAAAAATCCTAGGCTAGCTCTTCAAAAGACCCATCTGCTTATTTCTTGTGTCTGTGCAAGAGATTGCTTACATAAGTTAAAAATAAAGGCAACAGCCTGGACATTAAGATGAGCTTAACTCATCTGAAGTACAATTTGCAGTAAGGAAACTGAAACAGAACTATGGAAGTGATTCATTAGCCATATATTCAGCTCCAGCAGTGTTGCAGACGGTTACGCCAAGCCTTAATTGCTTCTGTCAACATCATATTCTAGAGCTCATTAGGGATAAACAATGTGTATTAATATCATTCAGACAAGAACTTAAAGATTAAGGTTGAAATCCATTTGCTGTGATGGCCATTAGTCAATTCAGAGCTGTTGAATGATGCTTGAGAATCTAAAATGAATGGGGAGAGTCAATATTTCATCAGGCAGATCCTCTCATCTTCCTGTGAAAAGTTCTTCGTCTAAAAAAAGTTACTTACTGAAAAGTACATGTTTGAAAAGGACACATGATAAGTACTACCCTATTGGTCTCCTCAATAGTTAAAATTATAAAGAGTAGATAACAGCAATTTTGGGCCTGATAGAAACTTTAGGAGGCTTGTGCTGCTTGTCACAGAGGTAAATTTGGGCCAGTGTTGCCAACTTAAGTGTTTCCAAATGTAGAGAGTTCTCAACTTCAGTTCCATTTTCTGGCTCCAGGCAGGTCATTTGCTTTTTCTGTAAACAACTATACACTGGGGATTCTCCAAATGTGTCTGACTGACAGCACAATTTGTTACTTCTTGTTCTTAATTCATAGTTGGGAAATTCCACAAATAGGGTAGCATCAGATGAACACGAAATGTGCCAGTGGCAAAAATAGTCTTGCTCACATTCAGAAGGTGTTGTAGAATAAGTTCACCTACTCCCTTCCCACACACCGTTTCAAGTCCTCCGTCTTTCCGAGTTCCAGCAAATGTCCATTTCTCTTCATAACTTGGCTTTGAATGTCTTTTTCCTTGGGATGTAGAAGACCCACTTTTCTGGCAGCCTGTGATCTGAGGAACAAACATGGTGGGGTGACACAAAGACACAAGTAGTAACTTCAGTCCTGCAGTGGGTCTCCTGTTCCTGGGTCCAGAAAGTTAAATCACATCTGTCCATCTAGTGTTTTCTCTCCCAAATAAAGGGATGAAGTAAAGGGAGGGAGTATATTTAGTAGAGGGGTGGGGGGATGGGGTCCTGGACATTTGATTCAGAGCCCAATTCTGGTGTAGAAGTTTGTCGGATTATCTCAATCATCTTGAGAGTTCAAAGGAATTTGAAAACCGGAACTTCAAATCTCTAAGGTTAAACTTGAGAATCTGCCCCTTTTTAGTTTATTTTAAAAAATAGTAGAGATGTATTTTGACCATTGAGTTACTTACAAAACAGGAAATCTGGAAAGGAGACATTTCTCTGTGTGTTTATGAAAGGTCTAGCAAGACTAAATTGCTAGAAGCAGGAATTCGCTACCTCCAGTGAAGATGCCATTTCTTACCAATAAAGGTCTTGCCTGGGTGAGCTCAGAGACTTCCGAATACATCTCCAAAATACACTTTATTCAGCTTCTGGTAAAAGTTTTGTAACCTGTATACACGGGGAGTCAGACTAGATGACCCTAATGCTGCCTATCACAGCCCTCAGAATCCAAACTTCTATGAAAGCTGGAGAGGTGCTAGAAAATCAGCTGTATGTTTGCACGAAGTAGCATGTGATTTCTCTTGGCAAGTTTCACATGTGAATTGCTTGTCCCTCACCAAACAAACCCAAATTTCTCCTACATTTTTTTGGCTGCGATCTGTGATGTGGTCCACCTAAAGAAGTTACTCCAGCCCACACCTAGGAAAGTCAGCAAAGGGGTTTTGTTATCAGATCACCTACTCCTGAACATCCACAACGGTGTCTAGGGTAATAATTGCTAATGTCAGCACAACGATCTCATGTTTAGCCTCGTTTCTTTTGCATTTTCCAGTAGGTTAATTTCCTTCTCTTTTCAGTAGAATTAAGAGGGCATTTCAGTTTACAGGAGGCAGCGCAGCTGATCGGCGCGGCTGCATTTCCCAAACCCCGGGACTTTTCAGACCGCAAAACGCTTGAAGTTACCCTTCTTGCTTCACTCTAAGAAGCTCTAGGTGTCCAGTGCACACCTCTAATCCTGCCTTTACTTCCTCCAGCCGAAAGCTGGTTCGTGTCTCCCGCAGGAATAGCTGCGCAGGGAGGAGCTCTTGCCTGCAGCGGGAAGGGGAAGGCGCTTTCGCCCGGTGCCGGCCGTTCAGCGCGCACCCGGGGACCAGCTCCCTTCCATCGGTAGACCGGGAGCGCCACCTGCCGCAGGTACCACACTGAGCGAGATGCTTTGGGGACAGGCGGGAGCTACCTGTAATATTTTGATTGAACCTCACCTCCAGTTATTTTTCAACAGCTCAGTTCGAGGCTAGAGCTCAGATAATGCCCTCCTTAGCTGTCACTGATATCCAGGGTGCTATAGGAGGACAAACACTTGAGGGTATTGCAATTCTTCATCTAGGAAGAGGAACTAATTGCACGAGACCTGTTTCAATTTTTCAAATGTAAAGACAATTTGATTTTATATTTCAAATTATTTTTTGAGATGCAGAACACTTTCAGATGTCTATTAATACCGACATAGTTAAAAACTGCATGATCTGAAATCATAGAATCACAGAATGCTTTGGGTTGGAAGGGACCTTTAAAGGTCATCTAGTCCAACATCCCCTGTAGTGAGCACAGACATCTTCCCCTAGATCAGATTGCCCAGAGCCCCATCCAGCCTGACCTGGAATGTTTCCAGGGATGAGGCATTTAGTCCCTCTCTGGGCAACCTGTTTCACTGTTTCACCACCCTCACTGTAAAAAAAATTCTTCTTTCTATCTAGTCTCAATCTCCCCTCTTTTAGTTTAAAACAATCACCTCTTGTCCTGTTGCAACAGACCCTGCTAAAAAGATTGTCTCCACCTTTCTTACTCCATCTTTATGTACTGGAAACCTGCAATAAAATCTCCCCAGAGCCTTCTCTTCTCCAGGGTGAACAACCCCAACTCTCTCAGCCTGTCCTCACAACAGAGGTGCTCCAACTGATCATTTTTGTGGATCTCCTCTGGACCCTCTCCAACAGATCCATGCCTTTCTTGTGCTGAGGACTCCAGAGCTGGACACAGTACTCCAGGTAGGGTCTCACCAGAGTAGAAGGGAGAATCACTTCCCTTGACCTACTGGTCACGTTGCTGTTGATGCAGCCCAGGTTACAGCTGGCTTTCAGGGCTGCCAAGTGCACATTGCTGGCTTGTGTCCAGCTTTGCATCCACTAGTACTCCCATGTCCTTCTCCACAGGCTGCTCTCAATCCCTTTACTCCCCATCCTGTAATAATGCTGGGGGTTGCCTTGACTCAAGTGCAGGAACTTGCACTTGGCCATGTTGAACCTCATGAGGTTCAAATGAGGATTGAAGATGCTGTTCTGATATTTTGTAAACTAAGCCTTTAATGAATCATTTCAGTAGGTAGAGAGCAGCTAATCATCACCATCAACCCGAAGAAAATCTCAGTTTACTCCAACCTAGGTACTAATTTTCTGTTTTAAACAGTGAATGACCGAAAAAAAAAATATCTGTTAAATACAATCTGTCTATGATTCAGGACCTTCTCTGTAGCACATGGTCAATGACTGTCAGAGCCCTGAGGGCACTAGTAGGCCTTAATGGCCCTGAGGAACCTCACTTGGTATCTCCCCTCTACACCTTGCTCATGGGCTGAGGGGCTTTTTTTAATCATCTGAGCCCTGGATTTTCAGTATCTGCTTGAGCTGATCTGAAGAAAAGCTGGTGTCTGGCTCAGCCACAGCCATATCTTTTCTGTCCTTGGACCCTAATCTATGGGCTCATGGACTGATATTGAATCTGTCTCATCACTATGGCCCTACCTGGCCATCCCAGGGCTGTGTCTGATGCTGAGTATTTTTGCCGGACTTGATCCTGAGCTTGACCTTGGAGCTGCCTTGACACCATGGACTGGTTTGGTGATCCAGGGGCTTGTTTGAACTTGACTGCTCCACTAGCTTGCTCTGCTCCCTCACTGGGAGTGGTCAGATGGGTCTCGGCTGGTGAGGCCCTGCCCTGCTGGCTGGATCCTAGCTCACCATCCCTTGGAGAGCAGCTGGTCTTCACAACCTGAAAATAATCTAACAGATGAGCTAAAAGATGGTAGTTTATAGCTGCTACATGCTACCAAATCTTAGCAGAGGCTAGGTTGACAGGATGCAGTTTTAATATAAATAATGCTGATACCTCTTCATTGTTTTGTAGAACTCATCTCAAACAATTGTGAAGAAGGAGAAGAATCTGTATTTCTGACGTGCAATTTAACAATTCCTGTGAAAGAAGCCAGCTGTGCTACATGGTACCCCTATGCCAAGAGTCTTCACCTTATTCCCACTTCTCTGCCTCCACTCAGTGCATGGTCTGTACATATGCAGACTCACCCTGCGCACACAGCGGACGCTGCAGAACTATGTCTGAAAAAGCTCATTCCTCTGCCTGAAAGTCACAACCGCAAAGTATAAGAAAGATGCATGTCCTCCACGCACCTATTCACTTCATCTCACCTCAGGAATATTTCTTATTCAGTGGACTGAATAGGTCCATTTTCCTGTCAGCCTCTCTTTCCTGAAACAGAAAGGAAGATAGGCAGTGCTCCACAACCCACAAAGAATGGTAATTCTCTATGCCCGAACACTTAAGCATTTACACATAAAACCATTAAAAGCTTCTTCATAATGTCTCCAATCCAGAAGGTGAAGGATGGAAGAGAGGTTGCAGACCACGACTTAACTTAAAAGCAGCTCCACAGCCCTCCCTGGGATTACACAGACATCAGTCCACAGATCCTTCACAGAGCACTTACTGCCATTGGGCTGCAGAGAAGAGGTTCACATCACTCAGCAAATGAAGATCTCAGAACACAATTTAAAAGATAAATATAGTATCAAGGTGATGCTTGATAGTATTCTTTTAATGAAAGTTATTTGCCCAAAGATTTATACCTTTGAAATAAGAATTTGATACCTCATTATATCTTTTTCAAGTACCTCAGCTTTCCATTCCTATAATTGTCACTTTACCCACTATAAAATCCCAAAGGTTCTATTACCTTGAATTAAACTGAGAAACTTCAAATATCCATGTTTAAGTTCAGCTACCCGAGGCACAAAAGCCAGTGATGTTGCCCCCCAGCATCCTTGTGGAGTCAGCAATGATTCAGCTACTCAAAATGAGATACAGTAATTGACTCCTGTGACTTGCTGAAGGACACAGAACAAAGCCGAGGGTATGCTCAGAGTTTCCCAGCAGCCAGCCCACAAACCATGAAGCATGTTGTAATTCAGCTGTTCAAAGCAAGCGGGGTCAGTTTCTTAGGCTTGGCTAAAGGAAAGTAGGGCTCTTCAACCCGTAACACCTGGGTTACCTGACTTCAGTGGCTTTATTCTCTGCTTCTAATGGGCTGAGTTCACTTTAATTTGGGAGAACAGAAGGTACAACCATCAGGGCCATCTTTCAAGATTAAATTTACATCCTGGGAGTCACCTTTGCTCTCTGCTGTATTGCCCTATGTCTCCTAAATGCCCCTTGTCTGTAATGGGAAATGAAGCAGCCACACACAAATGAAAGTTTCCCACCTCCCAGCCAAGCTCAGCTGACATCAGTAACTTCTTTGCCTCTGAATACCTGCCTCTAGCCTTATGGCCAAGAGAACCCCTTGCCCTGCAACAGCACATTTGATTTCTTGTGCTGATGCATTATACTTTATGACATGAATTTTGAAAGAGCCCCAAGGTTATCAGCTATAACAGCAGCTGATGTGACAGTGGAGGTTTATCCAAGCATTGCTTCAAGCCATGAGACTGGCAGCTCATCAATACAGAAAGGACACCACAACTTTCTGGAGACGTGTTCCTCAAGACAAAGGAGTTATTTGCTTTCCTAACACACATTCACTGGCACAAGCAAAAGTCTTGCTAGACCAGCAATGTATGTCCGAAGAAGCTTGTACACATGACAGGACAGCAATAAAATTTATGATGGGGTTTAAGTTCAATCAGCACTATCTTCACTTTAGCAACCACTACATTTCCTTCACCGGCAAATACAGGTAGCTTTCAGGACTAGCTTTCACAGCCCCAACCTCACTATACATCAGCAAACAGACTCAAATTTAAATTATCAAAGCACAAGCAGCACAGAAAAAGTGAAAAACATTGCTAGTTTGGACACAAAATGAAGTCATTAAAATACTAATACTACAGTCTACATTGGTACAACTTACCAGGAAGGGTCAAGAGGACAGCCATGTGGCAGGCATTAGGAACTCCTCACACTCTGCTGGAGCAGAGACCTGGGGGAAATGAACAACATCTCCAATGCCACAAAAACAGATCTCCAAGGAACAGTTCACATACAACTTACCATTGGAGTATGCTGCAGGTATCTGACTTCAGCTTGTCTGGCTTTCCTAAACTCAGTTGATTTCAAGAAATTGCAGAGCATGAATTTAAAAGTGCACTTGCTAAAGTACCTCATGTGGCAGGTTCCACACTGTTACAGTCATTTGGCCCACACAGAAAATGTCTGCACAAACCACAGTACCATTTTGATATATAAACCCACTGTGGATAAGGGAGAACAATTAATGAGTATAAACCTTTGTATTGTTTTCCGTGGAAAAACAAGTCTAGGAATTTGGAAGGCTGTTTTTTTAAAAGCTGCCTAGTATGTCAGGGGGAAAAAAGAAGAAAAGAAAAAGAGAATCAGTCTTTTGCATGTGATTCATGTCTAAAAACACCCACGCAGCTCATCACACTGACCTCAAAAGACAGAAATGCTGCATCAAGACACTTCCAGAGGGGGAATTCACGGCCCCTAATCCACACAGAACAAAGAACCCGTGAATTATCAGCTCTTTGGAGCTAATCTGCTGAGCAAATATTAATACAATTAGTGCTGATTCCCGAGTCTCATCATTTTTAACTTATAGTGAATTCTTTTGAAGGACAGAAACTTGTCACTGCCTTCAGCAGATCTGAGCTGGGGGGAAAAAATCAGAAAAACCTAACGAATCAAGGAACCATTTATTTTCTCTATGTGTAAGCAAGAAGCAACTGGATATGGCCAAACTGACAGAGGTGACACTTAGCGTTGCTTTCATTACACTATTCCAGAAACACTGTTCTCCTGGCTCTCTTAAAGAGGTATTGTCCATGACTGCTTGCCGTGCTGTCTCAATCTGTCATATATCAAGCTGATCTAGTTTTACTGAGAAGGGAAGATCTGAGGGCCTGTCATTGCCCTGTGCTCATGCTCCGGATGCCTGCAGAGTAAAACGGTGCTCCTGAAGCATTCCATATGCCCCAGCTGTAGCTTATCCCAGCCTAAGCAGGAGGTTGTTCGTGGCTCCCTAGAAGAGCCTACATATTATGGTATGACTTAGAGCAATAGCTCAGCCACTGTCTCTGCAATCCTCATTGAATCCAAGCAAAGAAAATCCCTTCTTTCTTCATCCCAATTATAAGAGTAAAGAAGAAACTTACTGCTTGAATATCTACAGATAAATCTGCACGAATATTTATTAAATTAGCATCTGTGATTTAGAGAGTGATCAGATGCCAGAAGTTTGCAACCTCTTTTCCCACTGCCTCATGTGAGCTCTAGCCAATTTCTGGCTTCTTCACAAATTTTTGGACTCCTTGTAAGGTGAACCTGTCCATGGAGACAGAATCACTGGAGAGTTTGCACAGAAACTCTCATTTGCTCAGTACACATCCAAGTTTGTAAATTGTAGCTCTCTGTAGTGGTTTAGACCAAGCCAGTGATTAAAGCCACACAGTTGTTCTGTTTTCTCCAGCAGGAGAAAACACAACTACTTAAGGGTCAAGGAAGAGGACAAGGGAAGGCTCACTCACCACTTACAGTCACAAGCAAAAGACAGACTAGAATAAGGGAAACAAAATAAATTTAATTCAAAGCAACAGAACCACAACCAAATCACCAATTAGAGTAGGAAAGAACGAGAACAACAAGATTTTAAATACACCTTCCCCCCGCCCCTCTTTTTTCTCCCAGGCCTGGCTTTACTACCTTCCCCTCACACACTCAGCACCAGAGGTGGCAGAACACATGATGGGGGGTGCAGTCAGTCCTAACTCTCTCTCCATGATGTTCCAGCTGCCTGCTCCATGGAAAACATGCCTCACAGGTTCTCCAGCCACGTGGCATCCCCCCCAGCCTCAGGAAACAGTCCGGCATGAACACCTCTAGCTCACATGGGGGTCTTCTGCCAGAGTTGAGTCCCCCAGTGCTGAACTGACCCAGTGCCAAACCTCCTCAAAGTCACTGCATTTTCTCAGGAGTCCTGCCTCTCTGCTCTGCCAGGCTCTCTACAGCCAGTCCCTTTCTCTGCCAAGCTCTCTGCAGCTGGCCTGTTTCTCCTGTCAGTACTCTATGAGGGTTGCAGGGTCTCAGCCAAATTGCCACGGACCAAAGGAAAAATCACTGTACCGGTGTGTAGTCCGCAAACTTCTCCTGGCTACCTTGATGACTGCATAGTCGTTCTCCTTCCACTATACCCACGCCCAAAACAAAAGGATGCTTCCAAAAACGAAAGGCATTCCCCCTCTTAAATAGTTACTCACGGAGGTGCTGATTGGTGCAGCCTGGGCTGCGCCGGGGTTGAAATTGGAGCCGGGGTCTCTTCTTGCAAAGCTACTTACAGGGACCGTGCTAAACAGTCTCGTCTCCCCGTACTGAAACTGCACTAAACGAAGGTGAAAGCCTCCTTCCCCACTATCGAAACCACACCGAATCCTAAACCACGACACCCTGAATGATCAACCCAGCCAGTTCTTGCTGAGAAACCAGCAGCTATCTGTTGTGTGAGCACCATAACCAGCGGTGTTGAACACATCTGTCCATAAATGATAAATAAGCTGAAATGCACTGTCTAGCTATGAAATCCACAGCAAGAATATCCAAGTATCAGCCACATCTTCAGCCCTTTGAAGATGGGAGAAGCCTCTATATCATCATGCTACCTGATTCACAAGATATTCTTAACTAAGAAAAATCCCTACTATGGCAGCCTGAACACAGAGTCCTCCACGCCATCCCCCTCTGAAAAGTGCACTTCTTGGAGTTATTTTGGAATGAGACGACCTGTACATCAGAACAACTAGCTGTAACATTTAATTTATACCCTATCTGCATCTGGGATAGTTTCCCATCTTTTAAATATTGTTAAACATCGTTCTGGGAAATTCCCAACATAATACCGATTGTGGCTCAAAAATGATGTATGCCTGACGGTAAAACATCTTGTGAAATTATGGAACAACATCAACATGCAAAACTGACAACATTTTATGCCAAAAGATGAATGAGAAACATTAGTTAGCAATATCTAACATATCAGTTTAAGCATTTTGTAAGCATTCATCTTCTAATTTCCAAATATAAACACTTTTTAGGGGGAGCACTCTAATGAGTCACACAACTGTCCACCAGTCCTAGCGCATCACTTCTAACAGGAGCTGAAAGCAAAGGGAAGGAAGGTAAGAGCAAGACCGTGGAATACTAATACTCTTTAATACCTTGAAAACCCTTTCAGCTTCTGTAACTCGGAGGCAGGTGCTATTTCTCTGTTTTTAGCAGCCCTAGTAGGAATGTCTTTCACTGACTGTTTTCCCCTTGAACACATGTAAACCTTTGCCACCTGTGATGTCCCTTTGCAGGAAGATCTGCACTTCCGCCACTAGCCGAGTGAAGAATCACAGCCTTTTACTTACTTCCAAATTCCTGTAGTGGGGGAGAGGTCAACAGTCAGTGCCCAACTCCTCTGTTCTGCTCATGTGTCCACATGCTGTGGACATACAGATGAGATATTGGAGTAGATATCAGACTTATTATATCAGACTAGATACTGGAATTCAGTATAAATATAAAGTGTTTTGGTAGACTGACAGGTTCCCCCTGCCAAGTTGTCACAAGGCAAGAATTTTCAACGTTTCTGCATGAAAAATAATTTTAATATAGCAGAATTTCCTTTGATACAAAAAAATCTGACTTCTGGTAAGCGGTGCTATTGAACAAGCACATTCTATGGCACTTCTCCTCTATTGTTTCTTTCCAGAGACAAACTCTGTGCTATCCCCTTTCCAGGTGACATCTGTTACCAGTGAGAGGTTGTGACAGGCTGTTTAGAAGTTTCCTTTTTCACCTACTCAAGAAACAAGAGCTCTGAACCTTGCAGCAGTGAAGTGATTTCTTGCCATTTTCTCGCTTTGTGCCTAGCTGCAGGTTTCCACCTGTGCTCTGCAGCACCTCAGAGAAAACACACACTACTTGTAAGCAGCCAAGACAAGGTAACTCCCTGAAGGAAGTCATAATCAGGAGGCTTAAATTAGCTGTAGAGGAGGCTGCATCTTCACTGGAAAATTGGTAGCTGTTGCATACTGATCAAAATTTAAAACAGAGAGGCAGTCCTGGATGCAGTCTTTAGCAGAGAAATTATATAGAAGCAGCATTTCTTCTTTTCCCTCCTATGTCCTGAAATATTGCTTAGCTTCTCTTTTAATTTATGCACACTTTTTGTCTCTATTAATTTTAACCAGAGCTTTCCTTTCATCAATGTTCTCATTGTTTGTTTTGGGTTCATTTGTGTTTTTTTTTTTCTTCTCTTTTGCCCCTTTTCCTTTTCTGCAAAGAGCTTTCTTGTGTGGAAAATGGCAGCCACCTGCTTCTATTGTGAAGCTACTCACAAATATGAGCAGCCACTTTACTGAACACAACTGCCTTTGGGCAGAAGCAGGCCCAGCTGGGACTAAACTCTACAAGTGGACAATTAGCAGCCAAGTAGTGGACTAAAGCTGGTTATTTTTATTGCTGCCCTGAGGAGACAGGTCAGGCAAGGCAAAACAATAGTATAACCAGCTAACTGTAAGCATTTGAAGCTTCTGCAGCTCCCAAAATGGCTGTTTGTTACATTTCTGCACAGCACCAAGTACCAGGAAGATGTTTTTCTCATCGTGATGTTTACAGCAAGAAAGCTGTAGAATGAGAAGCATGAAGCACCCTCGATTATTATTTTTTATGTCTCAATTTTAAAAGGCAATATTGTATTTTTTCTTTGCCCACCACTTTATGATTTCTCACTGCTGGCTTCCAGCACCACTGGTTGCTGACAATGCCAGAATGGCATCTTCCACTTGCATGTACATAAGGTGAGATGGTGACTGTGCTACACCCACATCTCCAGAACCAGCCCAGAGACACAAGGCAGACTCCAACTGATCCATCTACCCAGTCCTGTTGCCAGAGGAACTGAAATGGAGGTGGCCACAGTTTGCTTACATTTCTTTGCACATCAGCACCACCAACCAGCCTTGATGTTTGGCAGAACTGGGCTGCCCTGCAAGGTGAGTATTTTAATCAGAGATGGATGTTCTGGTGTAGAAGTAGCCTAAAGTTCTGGATATGCCAGTGTGAAACTGCAAAGCCTGCAGGAAATGACTTCTCTCATCACAGACACCTGGCTGGACTTTGCTTCTCTCCAATTTTCAGGTGTGTTTTGTTGCACGAAATGCGATATTAGGGACAGAACTAAAATCTGCTTGTCCGAATCCTCCACGTACTGTTACGACTGCTCTTCAAGCTACAGTGACACTCCATGTAGTGCCAACCTGGCAGCTGAGTTCCCAGAATAGACGCACACGAATTTTTTTAAAATGTGTTGTGATGTCAGAAAACTTCTCTTTTTAGCTTTTGCCTCATCTATCAGCTGTAACTTTCTCATGGCTGCTAAGCCATAAATAGGGGCTAGCAGTTACTGTAGGCTAAGGTTCACAAAATCATTTGAAATTAAATATCATTAAGAGGAAGCTGGAATCTCCTTCATGGCTTTTATTGCTTTAACTTCATGGTATGACAAGAGGCATGAAAATGTGATGGAAATGCACAATACTTCCTTGTAATGCAGGGCAGCTTTATTTTATGTCTATCATCATGCAAGACTTAAGGAGCCACATAGATAAATGGGTTTTTTGGCCTAAAAGAGTCAAAGGCTAGAAGGGGGGGCAGACTGAGGGACTTGAACTCCACTTTCAGCAGGTGATTTGTCTCTTTCTGCAGTGACTGGAAGGAATCATCTCCTAGAATGCAGCTTTGGGTGGAAGCTTCATATGGAGACATCTGAACCATACATACCAGAAGGGAAACGAGAAATTAGAGTCTGCCCACCTGTGGGCTTCCTCCATTTCCTTTACTAAATGCCTCTCCTTACAGAGACATGCAAGGACCTCCCCCACAGCCTCAACCCCCTTCATTCGCATCTTTACTTTTTCTGAAAATTACATTATGCAATTCCATTACACATGGTAACCATGAGCCAAGCACAGCATTACAGAAAGGTGCAAAAAATGGAGGTAAGAACCAAACCTTGATGCACCTCATGGGCAAACTGCCCATGCAGCACGCCCCTTTCTTCAGCACAGAGTCAGAGAACTGTACTGCACCACAAGAAATAACAAAGGTCAGAGTCAGATAGAGGCTGGTATCTAAGACAGGATTTTTTTTTTCCTTTTAAAACCAGTTTTTCATCAGCTGTTATTAATAATTTCTAGCTTCTTTTTGGTTTTGAGTTGAAATGTTCACCCTTTCGTATCTATGGTTAAGGGCAGATTTACTATTCTACCACAGTGTCTTTAGCAACAAGACTATGTCTTTCATCAGCTGATCACCATACCATTGTTGCCAAGGTATCTCTGACTCCTTTCCCAGCCTTGTTTCCCTAGGAGCCTTTTGTAAGAGTACAAAGTCATAGTTACTTTCTTTTAGTTGCTATGATGCAAGTAGCGATAAAAAAAATAGTCTGACAGATAAATCAAACTATATTGCAACAGTCAGAGCTTTTTTTGCTGTGTACAACTGAGTCAGCTATGGCACTATTAGCTGTATGGGGTCCCAAACTGATGAGAAGTGTTCAGTCCCAGAAGGCCTCTCGCATGTAAGCCAGGAAATCCCCAAACTGGATCAACACAGCCACGAGAAAAAGATCTCCAGTACAAAGGGTCTCCAGCGAACAAATCTGAAGCTGACAGTCTTTGATCCCAAATGATCAAAGAATGGGATTATAATGACCTTGAAAATACAGTCATAACCACTCCTTCCCATTACTATAGGACAAGCAGCAAGAACACAGTCCATCTGCCTAGAACAATTTCTTCAAAAGAATTGCAGCGAGCTACAGAATACAGCGCACGCTTTATGAAAGAACATGTCGGGACTATTTTGCTTTGTAGCAGAAGTGCAGGTCTCCAACTGGTGACTGTTGTGTCAGACAGGGATTCTTGGAAGATTTCAATTTTAGATTAAAGATTTAAGAAATTCACGTTAGTTACAGAATAGCAAGTTTGCAGGTGATCTGTCCAAAGACGTAAGGTATTTGAGGGCAGAACTATTTTAAAGCAGAGGATGTGGGGGTTTTGTGGGGTTTGTTTGGGGGTTTTGTGCTGTAATTTTTTGTTTATTTTTAAAAAGAAAATAGAGGAAACTTGCACCTTAGAATAGCTTAGATAGAAATCTACATTGGCAGTCATGTTAAAAAACAAAGTTCAGTACATTTACTTATCTGGTGCATTTTTAATACTAGTTTTGCTAATTGCAGATTCAATGGTCTTCCACTTAAACCAGCACGGGGCCTGCAGTAAGGTGAAAGATAGAGCATTCCT
>NW_010428496.1:83342-94597 GCF_000710305.1 Buceros rhinoceros silvestris
CTGCACCCTGAGCAACTTCTGTTCATCCCTGGCAAGTTTTCATCTCTCTACAAGGGAATCCCTTCAGGCATGGGACCTGTTCACCCAAAACACCTGCTAGTCCAGAAATGCCAACACCATTATGAGTCCTCCTGATTTGTCTCAGCAGCCCTCCAGTGCTGAGCAAGTTGACCTTAAAACTTCATGTCAAGACCTTGATGGCTTAGCATATTCAGAGCTCTGATCAGCTCCCTCTCATCGATCTATCCTAAATTATTTTCTAGTCAATCTATAGCATATTCATCTGCTAGGATTTGTTTGCTGCCTTCAGCCTATGTTTTGCAAGATTGAAACATCGAGGGAGCCATTGGTTGTAAAAGAAGTATGTATAATCCTTTCCACATGAAGATTCGGGGCTGAATTTGTGGGAAGCCAACAGTTCATGGAAACATAACTGGAACTGAAAGATAAAATTCGCGAGGGGAAAAGGGGGTTGGGGTGGGGGGAAGGAGCAAAAGGAGCTATGAGATTATATCATGCAATCTTCTAGGATAGCCTTCAATCTGATTTAAGACTTCAGTTCCAAAGGCCTGCCACTAGATGGTAATAAAGCTAAAATAGTAAAACTGACTTGGTGTTAACACCTCTGCCAGCTGCAGGAGTTTCCTAATGCTACATCACAGCCCCTCTATGTCTGAGAGCCTGGAATAAAGCCATTTGCCCTTTGAAGCCCAGCAGACTGACATCACCTCCTAACCGCAACAGCCTGCAGCAGCTGGGCTCTTTAAGTGTGCTAGAAAAGCTCATTGCACAGTGGTACATGCCAGTGGGACCAGCTGGCATGGGCACGGGACAGAAATAACCCGCGTTATAGTCCCCTGTAGGGTCCCAGCTACACACCTCACAGGAGCTTTAGGTAAGTCTTTGCTCCACACTCACACAGACTCCGACCTTCCCAGGAGCTACCTCTGATTTACACACTGCTCCCAGCTGAGCTGGGCTTTCCAACCTGCAGTTCAGAGAGGAAAACAGTTCTTTTCCTGGACGTGTCAGAGAAACAACTGGTAGGGACTGCTAGGCTTTGTGTCACATTAGTCCATTCTAAGCCTGGTTGTGGCTCAGATATCAGATATCCCAGTCAAATATTCCCACTGCTCCACTGCGTTTAGAGTGAATATATATACATATGCCACCTCCACTTTCTGTTCACGAAGAGCCCAATTTCTCTCAGATTGCTTAATCTGCTGAAAAGTATACAGTAAACGAGTGAATAATTGTAGCCTTCAACTTACCTGGAGAAGATATCATATCAGACATCGAAGCAGGTCTGATTGGACCCTTTAATAGGGTAGCACCATTTGGGGGTCCAAGATCATCTGAGATAGCCTGGGACAGAGCCAGTCTTTCAGCAGAAAGGCTCACTGCCAAGACTGAGGATGCCTTATGGATAGCAAAGCAGTGTCCAGCTAAAAAGAGCTTTTTAAAACACTAGGTACTTGGGGATTTCAGATATAAAACCATCCTCAGTTCAGAGCTCTTCTTTAATCATCTAGTCACCAATAAAACCAGTTCTACAGTAGAGACACCCAAGTGGATGCACCTGCTTTGTCACCACCACCACCACCATCTCCCTCCCTCCCCTCCCCAAGACCATCTCTTGTTTTTTCATCAAGTTTATTAACCTGTGGTTACCTGAATTAGTTTGGTCTCATCTCCTGTGGTCAGTTCTAGTGATGGAAGTGTGTGGATAGCTCTTCAGTTATCCCTTGTACCCTGTTCCTGAAATGTTTCCTTCCTTCACACACCTTTTGGCCAAACTTTAGCAGAACCAGCAGACTGAGAGCTTCACCTGCCCATTTCTAAACTTTCCTGCATATAGCAGGAGAGAGCACACTCGGTCTACGTTGTACAAGGCAGTCACGCTGCTGGAGGAGCCAGCTTCTCTTCAGATGCAAGATGACAGGCATAAGGAATGGGAGAGTTTTACTATTGCCAAATAGGGTCATTTATTACATGTATTGAGGCAAACACAGGGAACCATGGTCCCAGCCGCAGAGGGCTTGCAGGAGGGAACGCTTGTCTTTCCTCTTAAGGAAGGTCTCCACAGATCACACCCCATGGCACACTACCCAGGCAGGGGCTCCACCTACTGCCACTTCCATGGAGATTACCATCTCCCTCTAGCAAGACTTGAATAGTCTGGAAGGAAAATCTTAAGTAGAGCATTTAAATCACTGAAATAAATGGGACTCAAAGCACCGCACTGCTCTGAAGGTGTCAGGAGCTAAATTATTCCAGAAGCACTGAACCATATGCTGTCAGGAACAATCCTGCATTGGCAGAGAGAGGCTGGACAAAGCAGTCTGATAGATCCTTTCTTTCCATCCTAGCATCTATAATTTCTCTGTTAATGACTTGTAATTGTGTCCTACATGTCAGGACACATTTTGATTCCTTACTTGACAAAGCGCTGGGGCCAGTAAGATCATTCCATTAACTGCACAGTCTAATACCACCCCCAGCACCAAAATCTCCTGTCCCAAATCAGCTGGGATTGTCTTTTTGTAGCTCTGCAAGGGCCCAGGGGGGAAGGGAGCAGAGCAGAGACAAACATTCTTTCCCCTCATTTAAAAATGTAAAACACATTCAGGACTGCGTATAATAGTGTTGTAAATTTTATTTCCATAAAGTACCTCCAGGGCTAATTCACGAGACATTAACCATATTCCAGCTTCTCCCAGCTGTTAACTCATCTGCAGGGTTTTTAATAAAAGATTTTATGTGCATTTTCAATAGGCAAAAATTGTACCAACAAGGGCTGGTCCACTCAGAGCAGAGATTTCCATGGTCCGGAACAAAGGCCACCTTAGAGGCCCCCAAGCCCCTGCCCCGCAGGTTTCACTGCCCAACTGAGCCCTCCCAGGCTCCTACCAGGGTTACCTCACCATCCATTCAACGACTCCCTATGGTGATGAGGTTTGGCTAAGGGACAGGCAACGATATATTTCCAGGTCACTTCCTTCAAGTGCAACCTGATTTATTCCCAGCCAGTTCATTGGCATTGCTCAGTGGCAGAACCCGTAATTATTCCTTTAAATCTCATTTCAAATTCCAAGCACTGCCTCCCTCCTCTCTCCCTCTAACCTCCTGGAACTATAATCTGATTTGTGGATAAACACACTGTTTCCTTTTATCCCACCTCTCTGAAAGATATTCTTTCCAGGAAAGGCCTCATTTCATCTCTGTCATGTTGGGGTGGTAACAAGCTCTCAGTGGCATGGGATCTGCTGTCTCGGGGACCAAGGAACACAATTGTCCCCAGCCAGAGAATGTCACAACACATGCAGAGCGATGGGATACACCTCTTTGAAATGCTGGACATACAAGTGTTCCTTGGCAAGAGAGCAAGTGACTCCAATTTGAAGCAGCAAGGTGACCAGGCATTAGTGTACTGCATTACAATGTTTGTTCAGCACCTCACCCACCCACCCCAACCCACAGCCCCGCCTACATCTGCTCACTCATCCCATGGGCCTCACCAAGTCGTTGTCTCTCTTTGCTCCTTGCAAAAGCAACCTTTCAGACTGCCAGATTTGTGCCTCCCCTTTCAATCTGCATGTTTTTCTTCCTCCAGGTGAACTTGGGATAGCAGGGGAGAGATGGCTTCTTGTTACCAGCCAGGCAGCAGGTCTGCGCTCAGCCCCTTCTTCCTCAAGCTCCTTTTCCGTATAGAAAGGCAGATTTGGGAGAATTGCATTGTCTAACTCCATCCCCTAAATCAGCTTGCTGGCTAATCCTGTTTAAAGTGTACTTTGCATTCAAGGGAACGTCACTGTGGTTGTAGAAGCCCCTCTTCAACTCCACTTAATTACACAGAATAACTTTAAAATCAGCCTCAAACTACAGGAGCCCTGTTTTCAAAGGAAAAGTGGCAGAGACTTTCCAAAAGCAGTTTCCTCTCCACTTGAAGGCTATAAAAATTAAAAGCCAGGAGCCACCTATGTTCATCAAAAAGGGGGAAAGCTGGGCATCTTCCCCATCCTTCAGGACAGGTAGTTTGCAGTAGCGCTCACTCAAGGTTGTGACAACTCAATTTTTCTTTGTGTTACTTCACCACTTAAAAAAGAAAAAGCCAATTTTAAAATGAAAAAATGTCACATTGAAGTGTCCAGATCTTCTGTTGTTTTCCAAGGGAAGCATTTAAACATTTTCTTTCCTTCTCTCAGCTGAAGTTAATCAGCAAATTTGCCTCAATACCTCAAGCTGTGTCTTTACAGAAAGAAATCACCATTGTTACTAAACCTAGGAAAATCTTTCTTTCTTTCAGAAAGAGGACATGGGTAATAGAAAGCCAAATTGAGCATAGGTGAGACTGCATTAGATTTAGACAGATCCACACTGGGAGAAGAGACATGTCTTTGTTTTTACTGGAGGACAAAAGATGTAAAAGTTTAGGAATAGGCAAATAAAACCTCTGTATTTCAGCATGTGCAGTTTTCTCTGACATTTTTTTCTTCAAAGACCAGCTTCAACCTCCTACCATAAGCTTCAAACTCTTACCGTAAGTAGTTGTTGTGTCAGTGTCTTCCAATGATCCCAGATGTGGAATCAGACAAGCAACTATACCCAGCTTCCCTCCTAGCTGCTTTGCCAACTTGAAGGACCCCAGTGCCTGGTATAAGGATAACAGGGGGCCTACAGCTGCTCACAAAATCCAAGCATCCCCCAGCACTGGGTGAAATTTCAGCCAGCTGCATCACAAGTGATGCAAAGGCAATCAACATCCGGACAGACCGTTGAACCGGGAGACTGTACTCGTACCCAGGCTGGCTGCTGCACAGCAGAGACAGGAGACCAGCATTTGCTGGGAATGGGAACCTGACTCTAAGCCCGTTCCAAGCACACAAATTAGGGGAGGTCTAACGTCTCCAGTAAGTCATTCACATGCGTGTGAGGATAAAGCAAAAAAATACCTGAGCGAATCATAGTCAAAATGCTGACTGCTGCGGCATTTTGGGTGAGAAAGTACAGTCTGTGCTCCAAACCTGTTGTCTGTTGACGCTACAAAACTCATCTCATCAAGCTCAGTGCTGGCACAAAACCATCCCCTTGGGACTGTACTCTTGTTTCTTGCTCCATCTGCAACTCCATCCTCAGAACAGCTTGCACTGCCTCTCCTCCCTTCTTTGTACCTGTGCTTCTTCCTTTCTAGGAGACCTCCGTCAGAGGTGACAGACCAACACTGTAGCTATTCCAGATATGCCACTCTCTAAAGAAAGGGGAACATTATTCTATGATTAGAAGCCTCTCTCCTGCTAATCCACTGCCCACCATACCACAGGCCTCACCCTTTCTGTTGCATCTCAGCTTAATCTTTAACACCATAGAACACTGTTCCAGAAATACCTCACTAAAGGCAGAAAAATTCAAGAGCATTCCTATCTAGTACCCTAGCTGTAAAACAGCTAAAATATGGTCTTGCAAGTGATACAGCCAGCAAAAAAACAAACCAAAACTAAAAATCCAGCCCTCCCAACAACTCTGATTCCTTTTCTCACCTTTCTTTTGCTTTCATTTCTAAAAGGTGATATTTTTGTTCTAGTATTTCTGTAGATTCCACGCTGTCCCACACAGCCTTTTACTATGAGAAAACAGACTCTCCACATCATTACCACCAACCTTCGCCAAACTCTGAATTTGTTTTCTGCATTTCACCTTGGAAAGTACCATTCATATCACTGCTATTATCTGTGTACTTGTACTGAATAGTAAAAAACCAACACCAACTGCTATTAAACCTATGTGACACCAGCAGTTTTCTTCATTTTTTACTCTGCATAGAATATCTACACTTCTCCCAGCCCCACTGAAGAACCAACCTTCCATCCAAAAAGTCCCAACCCATCACACATTTGGCAGCTAACAATAGTTATTTCGAAGTCTTGTGGCTGCAACTGAAAGAGCCACCATGAGTTCTGTGAGCAGCTTAATTTGGTCATCACGGATGATTTATTTGTTTTCTTAGTGTTAGGTAGTTTAGATTGATTTTGTTATTATTTTCAGCTCCACAGGAAAAAAAATTTGTAGGTAATTTTTTTTTTTTTAAATTCTGAAAATCATTAACTGTCAACAGACCATCACACAATCAAACTACCACCAGCAGAGATCACTCTGTAGGAGGAAAAAGATCACAAGCTCCATAGGCAGTCTCAGGCCAGGGTCAGGCAGAGCTAGTATTCAGTGAACGCACCAAAAGCCAGACAGTCTTCCCACTTCTGGCCCCACATAACCATGAAAATCTAGTATTCCTCTGTGAAAAAAGGCATTATGGGGTCTGTTAGACTGCAGCATTTCTGGGATGGTGCAGGCATGCACAAGACGTAGCTCTGAGCCTGACCCTCCCCTGCAGAGGTCAAGACCTTCCTGGTCAAATCCTGTACCCAGGCACGCAGCAAGCTGTCTGCCAACTGCCTCACTTGCAGATCATCTGTTGGTACTGCCCTGCATTCCCTCAGTAACACATCCCCGAGTACTGGTGGGGAAAAACTAAAATCACTCCCAGCTCTGAGCTCCTGACCTGAGATACAACCAAAGACAACTTTTCTGTTCCCCAAGCCACTCCTTACTTTGCCTTTTCCCCTCTGATTTCTCTTGTTCCTCCTCTTACTCACAATTACCCAATATCTCAGACAAATCTGTAGCAGCAGCTTCACATCCTCAGAAACTCATCTTCACATCAAACCCTCCTGCTTCACCCAGCCCCCAGCCAATTATCACAGAATGGTACAGGTTGGAAGGGACCTCTAAAGATCATCTAGTCCAACCCCCCTGCTAGAGCAGGTCCAGGCAGGTTTTGAATGTCTCTAGAGAAGATTCCGCAACCTCTCTGGGCAGAACAACAATAATGCAACAAAACACTTTCTAATACTTACCTAAAAGCTTTCATCAAAAATACCCACCTGACTCTCCAAACTCCACTCCACCCCAAAACTCTTCTGCTGGGCTATGCCCCTTTCAGCTCTAGCTCAGGACAGCTGTGGCGGGTAGGGCTAATTGAGCAGGGCTGGTGAACAGCAGGGTGGTAGGCAGCCCTGATGCATCTGCATGACAGTTCTTCTGAGATGAGGCATTCTGTAAGCATAGAGAGTGAGCAAATACCACCTCTTTTTCTCCTCCAAATTTAAGATTTCAGGGATTTAGGGAGAAGTACCCCTCTTGTTTAGAAAGCTATGTAGCAATACAACAGGCCTTGATACTCCTCTACAACACACCTGCAGGTATCAAAAAAACAAAGCTTCTACTGCTGCTTGTTCCCAGGAATGTGATTGTTTGGGGACTGGGATATAGTTCTCCTAGCAACGAAGATCCTTCTCCTTACAGTTCCTAATTCATGAGATGTCAAAGCTATCTATCTGCCATCTCCTATCCTTAAGATGCAATCCACCCTCCATTCCACTCCAGACAACCTGGCCAGTTCATGGCTCAGAACAGAACACATTCTTTCACTTACTCTTGCAATCTGCAGCACAGCTGCACCAAGGGCAACACTAAATTTTCCATAAGATTATATGAAGTCTTTAACCAGGCCAAATACTTTAAACAAACATTTGAAAACATGTTCCCTTTCAGGGAATTCTTCAGCACAGACAGATGGATTGATAGATGCAGTAGATTAGTTTGGGTACAATATGATCCAACATAATACTCAAGTGATTCAAGCTAGGGAACCACAAGCAATGCACTGCTTAAAGAAAAATAATGTAGTTTCTTGTCAACAGCATCAAGATGTTCTGGCAGGTTGGACTAGAGAACCTTTAAAGGTCCCTTCCAACCCAAAACATTCTATGATTCTACGATACTAACCCTTTCCCCACATACACTTCCCATACAAATATGCTCTGCCATGGCCAGGTGGCCGCAAGTTCCTCAGTGCTTCTCTAAGTGCAGGGCAAATTTTGTTTTCACACACCCTGGGTTACAATGACTCCAGAGTAAACTGTAATGGAGCATTTCCAGTGCGGCCAGTGCAGAACTGATGGCACAACCACTTTTGTCCAAAGACAGATTTGGACACCAGGCAGAGAGTAGTAGCAAACATCAAGGCTAATTTTACGTTCAGTCCAGCCTTCACATCTCCTGTTCACTAAGCTCCATATAATAGGCTACCCTTTTCCTAAATTCTTGTTTGAAAATAGTTCCTGAGTTTACCCTGGAAACTGGAAAGAGAAAATCTGAGGTTTCTGTATCCAGCAAAGCTGCCTGTGCTACACAAGCCCAGCTCTGTCTGAAGGCAACATCTCTTTCCCCAGGCAGGCTTTTGAAGAGCTGTCATACTGCAATGTCTAATGTCCAGCTCATGTGCCTTGTCCTTGGATGGCAGCCTTTCATCCCCAGTTTCATTTCACTGTCAGAGCAAGAAGAGCCACTGCAAAAACTGCAACTAGTAGTTGCTAGGCCTGAGGGTGATGCAGCCGCTGTGAAAAGAGGAATGATGGCATGGTGGCAGCCAGGTGAACACTGACAACTTTGGTCTGTTTCTTCCTGGAGTAAGGGTCATGTTCTGGCTGAGGGGTGACATCTCAAGTAACCTCCTTCCCAGGCTTTTCACAAGCCTTCCCCTTACTGAATGATTCTTCCCCTTACCGAATGAGGCGTTTTGTGGGGAAGGGTGGGAGCTGCTTCACACAAATGCCTGCATGGCTTTCACTACCTGGGGCACTGTCAGCATCCTTGCTCTTCCCCTGACTCTGTCTTTTTGGTAGCGCTTATCTCTCTTGGGAAAACGACTAGTGTGCATGTGATCAGACAGTCTGATAAAGGAAAAATTACGCATACTACACCAGAAAACAAATTGAAAAATTCTTTTCCAGGCCTCTGTGTGCACTAATAGGCTTTAGTTGCTTGGACCAGCCTCCTCTGGGTCCCCCACCCATTACCCACGGGTCAAAGAGCTATGCTTAAGCTCCGTTGCATTTGCTAGCTTTGTCTTCAGCTACTGCTAACTGAATTCCTGCATAGGCGATATCTTTCCTTGCCTGATGGTGACCACAGGATGTCCAGAGCCTCCTACACTGTCACCAGATTGCCTTGTTCAATGTGGTGGTGAGGTTGCACCCTGGCTGGTAATGGTACTCCTGTCACTGTGGTCACCCTCTGCCCCCAGCTTGCTTTTTCTTCCCTTGGCTTTCTTTTCCTGCCAGATTTCATGGGTAGACAAGATAGGAAAGGAATGATGGAACCTGCCCCTGTGCTCAGACTGTCACTGGATAAACAGCAAAGGCTAGCCAGAACATGTTTGTTTGTAGCAGGCAAATCTAGAAATTGGAGAAATAAGTCACTGGTAGGTGGGGAATACAATGAGCCACACTTTCTACTGTCCCACGCACAGCCCTTTTACTGACCTCGGGAAGACAGTGGGGATAAGACCACACAGCTCACGTGCTTGACTGTGAGCATACAATTAGCTTGTGGAAAGCTGCATTTCTAGGGTACAGCTCAGCTCTGGTGAAAGACTGTCAAACTCTACTGCTTTCGACAGCATGCATGGAGAAATCCAGAAACACCAGGCACTCTGTTGATGTATCTTGATGGATTTGTCAAACACATTTTTATAATTTTACAGTGTTTTTATGTGGTGCAGAATCACAAGGTTTTTTTCTGCATTTGATACAGCTTAAATGCTTTAAATTGCTTATAATGGAAAGGTGACCTTTTTCATGCTAGTGCTGTGCCACATCATGTTGAGGTAGGGCATTTAGAGGCAGCCTGTGCCAAGGAATAGAGCTGTTTGCCATGGTGGGACTGTACTATGTGCATGAGTCTTGATTTGGGAAAGTGTGACATGACCTGTACTGGAGGTATTGCCGGCTTTGAGAGGATGGCAGCATGTCCCTCGGATCAGCAGAGCTCCCTTGCATCGGGTTTGCAGGATGGCACGGGAAAACCATTCCCATCTCTGACAGGAGGCACAAGGCCCATGCAAAGGGGAAACAGGGAGGAGAGGACTCCAGGGTGGCAGGGCAGACCATGGCAACGAGACAGCTGCCTGCACACTGTAAGGGATAAATATGACTTGCTCTGCCAGGTGGTGTGGCCTTGGGGTCTGAAGAGAGGGTAAGTGTCACAGAAGATATGGGGAAGGAAGTGTAAGATCTTGCTAACTGTCCTATGGGCTAGAGGAGAGCAGCCATGCTCTGCAAGATGCAAATGGTCCTATGAAGTCGGGTGCATGTTGGGTTGGGAGGAGTTCTATTTGCAGTTCCATAGATGAGATACTGTTCCCCTGGGTCCATTAGTGGTCTTCACAGCCCAGCACTGTTCCTAGCCCTCACCCCTGCTGGTAAGGGTGGCCCTACACAGAGCAGGTCCTCACTGTAACTCAGGGGCAGATTGCTCTTGCAGGACATTTCTTGCATTTTCTGCCCTTCTCCTTGGAGCATGCAAGGGCTCCCTGGTTGCTGCTGTATTTGAAGATTTGGTTGAAGAAATTCACTTTCTTCTAGCCAGTGTTCAGAAGAGAGCAATTTAAGCTTTTTTCCCCTTAAGTAAGACTTTGGCTGACAGCAGCTGCTCCTCTGTCAGTGATGACAAGTAGAGAGGAGTGTAGAGCCAAACATGAAGGAGGAGCAGAAGGAACAGTAATGGAGAGCAGCAGCATTGCAGCGGCTTGTTAGTTTTGGCATCAGCCAAACTGGAAATGAGGCCATGTGGGAAGCAGGGTTAGGGGAAAGTGAACAGCAGAGAAGCTGCTGAACATATCAGCCAAGACTTTGTACAGTCACTCAGCACTAGCACCACTGGTGCTGTTGGGATATTTCAAACTGTTATTAGACCCTGTGAACTACAGAAAGATATTGCTTGTGTTCACAAGGACAGGAACTGTTAAATGGGGACAGGCACTCAGGAAGATGGAACAGCTTTGTGCTGGAGACTCCTTCCCCATCACATACACATGCTTCTGGTTGGTCCCAGCCAGAGACCATTTGTGGCCTTGCTAATGTTCAGTGGAAAGCAGAAGAAGTGGGAGAGGTGGGTGCTCCCTCTAAGGCAGCACAGGCATTGGGGGTTGTAGGAACTCACTCATGCTTGTTTCCAAGCCTAACCCTGGTTCTTGGACTCAGTGCAAAGAGACTTAGACATCAGGTACATTAACAAGTAGGCTTTAATGGTCCTCAGCAGGCAACCTAGGAACTGCCAGGATTCCCACAGCTACCTGAAAGGAGGTTGTGGTGAGGTGGGTGTCAGTCCCTTCTCCCAAGTTGCAAGTGACAGGATGG
>NW_010428496.1:94853-148419 GCF_000710305.1 Buceros rhinoceros silvestris
GGATGAGAGGAAATGGCCTCAAGTTGCACCAGGGGAGATTTAGGTTGGATATTAGGGAAAAATTCTTCAACAAAAGGGTCATGAAGCATTGGAACTGTCTGCCAAAGGAAATAGTGGAGTCCCCATCCCTGTAGGTGTTTAAAAGACATGGAGATATGGTGCTTAGGGACATGGCTTAGTGGTGGCCTGGCAGTACAGGGTTAACAGTTGGACCTGATGATCTTAAAGGTTTTTTCCAGCCAAAACTATTCTGTGATTCTGTGATGTCCTGTCCGGGGCCAGGAAGAATGAGGAGCAAGCAGGGGAGGAACTGGTGGTACCCAGCCCAGTTTCACACAGTGCTATGCGGGAATAACTCAGCTGCACTGCAGTTTGCAGCCTTTACCTCTGCTCCGATTGCAGAAAGATGGTCTCTCCTCCTCCCCCCAGACCTCTGCTCTGTAATTTGCAGAGGCATCAAGGTGCAAACAGAACTCGGGTCTTTTCAAACCCCTCATTCGGAGCCTTAGAGGGGGATGGGGAATTTCCCTGCCGTGATCCCACTTCTGATGCTGACTTGGCATCAGAGGCTTATGATGAATTAATTGTGTGTCATTAGCATCCATTATTAGTTCCTATTATGTGTACATACGTGTGTGGTACTGAATAATAAGGGAATTAGGCCAAACAATTAAATGGTCTGAGAAACAGAGAAACAGTCTGGAGAGGAGGTAATGTATCACAAACAGGGGGGCTTTAGTGAGGACTGGCATCAAACTGGAGGGGGGAAGGAGGCAAACAGACCATGCAGGAGGAAAGCCATTTCAGAAGGAAAGAATCTGGAAGAGATGTATGAATTACAGCTGGTTAAACAGACTATTTTTCATGAAAGTGGCTGAACCTAAAGCAATCAGTGGAAATTTGGGTCAACTCTTTCAGCAAAATAAAGTAAGAATCTAAAGATCATTAAAGTCAAGCCTAAGTGATTCATTCAACAGGAAGAGAAAAACTTCCCTTATTTTCTAGTCTGGTTTTTTAGGTCAGGCTAAACAAAATTTGCATCCGTTTTTGAAATTTTAAAAAAGCCTATTACAAAACACTTCAGTTTGATGTCAAAACAAAAATGTTTCCACATGTTCTGCATGCTGTTTGCCGAAACTGTTTGTGGAATTTCACCCAAATTTGTACACAGGTCGGGTTTACTTCAAAAAGGAAATTTTCCTGCAGTTTGGAATATCAGTTTTGATCATTGATGGCATGGTGGGGAAGGGAGAGGAAGGAATCACCCAGTGCTCAGGGGAGAAAAGCAGACTGACCAGCACAACTCAGAGATGTAGTTTGTGTGCATAACACCAGAGCTGCTACAGAACCAGAGTGAGGAAGCTCAGGTTTTCAAAATCCTTCTCATTTGATGGATATAGTTACAAGAACCACATTCTAAATTTCTTCTTCCAAGAATTCTCTTCTTTAATAACAAATTGATCACACAAAAATTCTAACAAATTGATCACACCTCTCCGGTACTCAGCACATAACAAAGCAATTTTCAAGATTGAAGAGAATATTTTTGGTGAAAAATAGGAACAAGTGCCAGATTTGTAAAGATCTAAATCTACCTCAGCTGTAATACAATTGAATTAACTTGCTCGCTTCACACGCCCACTACTTAATATGTTCATGGACGTCTGCTTCAGAGCTTTGGCCAGTGCTAAAACCAGAGCCCAAAAATCTCAGGAGAGGCAAAGAACAGTGGGATTTGCCCATGGTGTTCCCTGTAGGCTGCATGTGAGCTAGGGAGCAGTCAGCAAGCTCAGATGAGTAACACACTGCAGTCACCTACCCAGTGCAGCTTGGAAACGTCTTGTCTCTGTGCTGTTTGGGCTGACTTCAATAGGCTGAGCCCAGCAGGACAAGTATATTTACGTAAATGTTCTGGAGAGGTCTGGGTAGATGACTGTTCGGCTGAGTCTAGGTTACTTCTCTTGGTCTTTTCCAGTTCTTTCTTCTATATTCTCCGTGAACTGTTTGTACCAGCGTAATTAGAATCATAGAATCAGAATCATAGAGACATGGAATGAATTTGGTTCAAAGAGATCTTTAAGATCGAGTCCAACCGTTCACTCTGTATTACCAGGTCACCACTAAGCCATGTGCACCACATCTCCATGTCTTTTAAACACCTACAGGGATGGGGACTCCACCATTTCCTTTGGCAGACAGTTCCAATGCTTCATGACCCTTTTGTTGAAGAATTTTTCCCTAATATTCAACCTAAATCTCCCCTGGTGCAACTTGAGGCCATTTCCTCTCATCCTGTCACTTGTAACTTGGGAGAAGGGACTGACACCCACCTCACCATAACCTCCTTTCAGGTAGCTGTAGAGAGCAAGAAGGTCTCCCCTCAGTCTCCTTTTCTCCAGGCTAAACAACCCCAGTTCCCTCAGCCACTCCTCATAGGACTTGTGCTCTAGATCCTTCACCAACTTCATTGCCCTTTTAATGAAATAACTAGAAAAACAGTAACTTTTCACAGGAGCATCCAACATGCTGAACCCCCTGTTTTCTAAACCAATATAATTAAAGCAGCTCTAAAAAGAAAATCAGCAACTGCTTTTAAACTTAGGCTTTAATGTGCATTTCATTAGACCTATGCCAATGCTTTGAGGATGTCCTAATTTCCTATTGCAATTTAGTCTGAGCCCATGAGGAAATCATTACAATTGACTCTCCTGCCTCAATAATAAACACTTCTTAACTCAAACTGAGAGCATCCAGGCTGCTATTGCTCACTTCAATCAGCTACTAGCTCACCTAGCTGGTACGGGTAGAATCTGAGCTATGTGGAGACGGTTTGCACTCCACACAGAGAGCAATGATCCATTCATCTAGTTCACCTGGCCTATGTTCTTGTAACTGTCTAGGTTTTCAGCTCTTCACAGGAAGCAGAAATAGAGGGATAGGACTTGTTCTGGGCTATTTTCCTGTTTATATCCAGTTTAAACAGCATTCAATCTAACATAGGCTTCCCATTCTGCTCTGTAAAATAAACCTGGGGGGTTGAGAAAACTGTTTGCTTTCCTCAATGAGGCTGAGAAAGAACAGCTGAGTTTTGCATTAAGAGTAACACATCTCAATGAAGAGAGATGTCCAAGCCTCAGAATGGCATATTTGTCTGCTGCATATATAGCTGGGTTTTGTCATAGTCAGATCCTGTGGGGAGTTACAAGTCACTTTTCCCCAAGATGCAGGAGTTTTTTTTGCAGCTGCTGAAATTCGCAGAGTCATGAGGGCTGAATCAGAGATCCTCACCCTCCCCTTTCTGTTCCTCTTGCTCTCCCAAACCTGCATCTTTTCTATACCCTTTCTATCCAGGAGAGGCTTTGTCTGCACAGAAATCTTGCATCAGTTTTACATAACATGGAGTTGAAGCCAAGATAGACACCTGCACAACCTTCTTCTTGGCACCCCTTGTGCAAGCTTGCAGTGCCAAAAGCACCTCCTCCTGCTCCTCAGCAACAGCACTGCCAGCCTCAGGGCTTCATAGCCAGCCCCAAGAAACAGAACAGCTGCTCTGTATCTCTCCTTTGCACTCTTACATCTCTTGGTCAGCAAGACTCAGATACCAACTGGCACCTTTTCCTTGCAGACTCAGAAGAAGGGTGCCAGGAGCATCCTCCAGTATCCTCTGCTGGGTGCCTAAAGCAGTGCTGCTGGCCTTGCCAGGGCCTGTGCAAGCTCCTATCATGACCACAACTGTGACACTATGTTAGTAGCTAGAGAGGGATGCGGAGAGCAAGGCACAAAGCCAGCCACTGGCACCACATGCTTTTTGCTGGCAGGAGCTCAGCACCGCGGGCAAGTGAAGACAGACCAGGGGCATGGGGAACAGCATGCGTAGAGCTCTGTGGGAACAGCAACGCTGTTTTGCAGGCCTGGGACAGCAGAGATGAACTGCTGCCAGACCACTCATGCCCGAAGGGACTTTGCAAAGAGCTGGGTGGGTGGCTGACAGCCTGGGAAAGGAGCCATTCAAAAGCACAGGGAAATAGTTTTTCCAGTTCAGGTGTGGTTTTGATGTTTTATATGCATTTTCTCAGCCTAAATGAAGGTGTAAACTTCAAATGGAAAAGTAAGTTCTAAGCTGGACTAAATAAGCACATGTGAGCTGCTGAAGCATTGTCTTAGCGATTTTTTGTGTTTTATTTCCATGTTGGTCTTTGCAATGCCCTGTATTTTGAGCTATGAGTGGGTATAAATTTAATGAAAAAAGATACAACTTTTTGTTTAGAGGATCTTTATATAGAGGTTTTGGGGAATTTTTTTTTAGATTTCTAATTTATTGAGACCTTCTCTAACCCACATCTACCTTTGGCTTTACAGAATTGTTCTTTGATTACTAAAAAAGGAAGGAATTCACAAGGACAGTCACAACTCCTGTCTGGCTTCCTGCAAGGACTCTGTAAGGCGAGGCTGTGACTACATTCATATACCTAAGGGACCCTATATCTTGTCTCTTAGAGGAAAGTCAGAGGCCTGTGACCTGAGGCTTATTCTTAGGTAGTTCAAAAGCACTTATTGAACTAAGGCTAAATTTCAGCTTCATAGTAAAAAGTGAAGGAGGGCAGACATGATTTGCTTTGTGGGTTTTAGCCAGTGGCAGGGATCAAAGGAAAAAGGAAGCCATGAGTATGTTAAAAGCAAAGCTCCCAAATCCAGGAAAGCCTGGATTTGACTTATAATAGCAGGGGAGGAACATGATGAAAGACTGGACAGCACATTTGCTACAGCAAACCAGTCTGCTTTTGCCTTATTTCCCACCTGCAGCTCCACAAGAAGCATTAGGACAGCACCAAGAAACCATGAAACAAATCCAAAACATGCTCAGTGTTGTGCAAATAGGAAGGAGACTGTCCTACTCCAAAAGTCTTGCAGCTGCATATCACCCTCTGCAGCAGCCACTGTTGTGCTGGGCTGCCCTCTTGGGGACACTGCATCCCTCTGGTCCAACCCCAACAGTCATCCGCCACTTCTGTTGGGAACAGCAGGACCAGGGCAGGCACTGTGAGTTGTGCCACAGTGGTGTTTGGGGAGAAACGGCCTTTTCTGCTTTGCAGAGCAGTGCCCAGCCTTAGCACTAGATGCCTCCAGCGAGCTGGGGGCCTGAGAGCTGTTTTGCTGTGTAGTTATGGGTATGCTATGGCCATTGCTCTGGTGCCTTTCATCGCTATTGCCCTCATGCAGCATCTCAGCCCTCTTCTCGTACTTCCTCCCCTGTGTCCTTGACACCACCCTCCTGCCAGTCCCACCCTGTGCCCACCAACCTTCCTTCTCTCCCCAGCCCTGAGGGACAGGGCTTGGCTGATCGGGGAGGAACAATTTTCAGAGAAAGTCCACAAGAGACAGACAGCTCACATCTCTGGTGAGGGCGAGCATGCAGGACACCCAGATGGCCCGTTTCCCCTGCAACCTTGCTGTACTTTTCATTTTTGCCTGGGGAGGGGGGTCAGGAGGAATTTGATTTTGCTGCTTTAAACACATGCAGGCTCATCTGCAATGAGAACATTGCTGTGGTCATTAAAAACAAACACAGCACGCTGACTCCCAGCATCAACACCGTCACAGAGGGACAAGGTGAGAGCCCACAGCCCTCCAGGGAGTCCATGACTTTTCTGAGGTGGGGACAACTGGCCTATTTCAACCGAGGTAAAGACTGAGGTAAAGACAGTCTCCAGACCAACCTCCAGATAAAGAGCCCAGCCACCCCCTGCAGAACGGGGAAAAGTCCAAACTGTCTATCCCCAAGTCACAAATAATCATTACAAGATCCTCAGCTGAAATAAAAGCAGATTATTCCTTTGGCTTCCCATCACCACTGCTTTTTCATCAGTTTTTCACAATACAAAGCCACACTGACCTGGTGTAGTAAGGGTGCTGAGTTGGCCTGGATGGCTCCCACCACCACTGCCAAAGGTATGGAAACCTGAGGACCGCCTGAAGGGTGGCCACCAGTCCCCAGCAAGACTGGCCAGACATTCTCAGCACTGCTAACAGCAGAGAGACAGAGGGTTTCCCCAAGCTGGGCAAACCTTGGAACTGGTGGGCTCTTCTGTACAACCAACTTGGTTCACAACTTCATGGCAGTGGATATGTTATGTCTGAGATACTGAGAGATCGAATTGTGATGTGGTAAGGCCCCAGAAGGAGTGTATTACCAAAAAAGCCCTGGCAGTGTGTCAGATCAAGCAAGAAAAGTCAAATCTATTAGATCAACTTTTATTTTGTCTGAAAACGTAATCACTTTTAGTATTAAAAAAGAAGTTTCTCTGGGCATGAGTATTTTTGTGGCATTTACAGGAAAAGCAGTCCACCACTTTCTTACTTTTCATGAATATTTTTGTATTTGTTAAGGCTCCTGGGGTGCCCAAAGCTAAAATTATTTCTTGGGGTTTTGTTGCTACTGTTGGCAAAAATCCATCAAAACCAAATCCCCAGATAGAATCTCATTAGGGGCTGTTTACACGTCAATTTAAAGCGTCCCTACAAGATAGATTATTAAATTTGTAGTGGGCAACTTGGCCTGGTGCTTGGCATGGGTCTGGAGAGGTGCAAGTCCTCCTCCCCTCTGCCCTGGTGCCCACCAGAGCCAAAAGCAACAGTGATAGCATATAACAAAATAACTGAGTCAGAGATCTTGGTGCCTTACAGGGCCTGAAGCTGCTGCTGCCCCAGGGTGGGTGTCAGCACTGGCATTTGGGAACGAGACGAGCACATGGAGGGGGAGCTGGGGGTGGGAAGGGAGGAGACGAGGGTGCAGATGAGCCACAGAAGGCATGGTGGGACATCACAGGATCCCCCAAAAATCTGGTATATGCAGAGAAACTCATTAGGATGAATTACAAGTCCCAAGTTTATATCTTTGAAACTATTGTCATAAGGGAAAAGCTTAGACTCTTTTTTGTTTGTTCATTCATTGTCTGAAGCAGCAGCTCAGATTAGAGCTGATACCAGAAGGATAAGAACTGAATTCTGGACTAAATATTTCATTTCCACAGATGCTGACATCAAGTTAGTTACAAAGAAACTCTTTTGCATTGTTTTGGGGTATTTTTTGTTCGTTTTGTGTTGTTTGCAGGCTTTCCTTTTTTTTTTTTTTTCACATAACCTGCTAAATTTTCAGGTGGGCAAGGGAAAAGATAATTGAGCTCAAAAAATTTTTCTTGGAACTGGAATGAGGCAAGTTACAAGAAAAAAATGGTTGGAGAAGTAAATCCACATTACCTCTGACTTCTTGACAATACTCATGCTCAGCTGATCTGCCTCCTGCCAAGATCAAGGAGGGCTTTGCCCTGATTCATGGCAAAGAAGAGATTTTTCACTGGAGATGTGGTTCAAATTTAGGCAGAAGGGGCTGTAGCAAGGGTCATGGTAGGTCTTTCAGCTTCCTGTTCCCTGTGCCATAACAGGCATCACTGAAGTCAGGGAGCCCACCTGGGATATATTTAGCTTTAACAGTCCCAAAGACTTGTTCCTCTGTGCCTCAGACATGCAGGCAACACCTTGTTTCTGCTATATCAGCAAGGGCAGCTAAAAAAGAAACAACGTTGAGGAGCCACAACTTCCTTTGGTTGTATTTCAGAGCATCACTGTGAAACTTCACGAGGGAAATTATGTTTATGCTTCAATGCAGTGAGCAAAATCATCCCATTTCCCTCCTCTGCCATTCAGGCTAAATTTGTCTCTCCCTGACACTGGTATCTTTGGAATACATCCACTGAACTTATTCTGGATTTCCACAGTGACATCTGTAAGCAGAACATGGAGCTTACTTATTTATTAAGGCTATATCGGTTTGAGATGTGTCGTTGCAGGAGGAAACTTCCTCAACATTTTTTATGCTCAGTTGCAGAGGATTGAGTGCTGCATCCAGAGGACCAGAGCCAATTAGCAGAGAGAGGGCTGCAGCCGTCTGTGCATTGCAACCCTCCTGGGCCACTGCTGAGAGCACCAGCTTCCAGGATATCCAACCAGGGTCTTTTCTGGCAGAGGAGCTCTGACGTCGGCAAAGATGCTGAGGCAAGGGAGACACGGATGAATTAAAATAACACAGTTATCACCAGCTTCACTGAAAATTCTAGTTCAGTTTAAATTCATTTGTCTGGAGAAGAAAACTGGCTTTTTCTTTGAGAGGCTGTTCTCCCTCCCGGTTCTAGAAACCCCTCAGAGCCAGGAGCAGCGGAGTCCAAGGCCTCATGACAGAGGCATCATTTGGCTCCTGACACAACCAAGTGCTGGTAGCTCAAGTTGCATGTCCCACTGGACAGCAGTGAGATGCAAGAGGCCAACTCCGTCCTACTGCCCCAGTTACTTTAGAGTAAGGAACCAGCCCACACAAGAAGAAGTCCCATGGGTCTGCTGAAGTCAGAAGATATTCTCTGAGCCAGGAACTGGAGTTGCAGTTTCACCTTCATTTGGCAGCAAGTGGCTCCCTCTATCTTCCACTCTGTTGCACTTAAGAAAACATCCATTATCAGCACTTCACACTTTTCAAAAAGTGTCATCTTCAAATACAATTCTCTCTGCATTTGTGCAGATTGGGATGTTCTCAGATTGGTCTTTAGGAGCTGGCATTTTAGGTTTCCCTTACAAGAAGAGTTAGATACCTAGTGCTCCAGAGCTTGGGGACATCAAGTAGAACATCCCAGTTGTACAATGGTCTAGCCCACAAGAATGACCTCAGTGTGTTCTCATCCCAGCTCTGTCCTCCTGCCTTCCCACATTAGATTACTGCAGGGAGGCTATTTCCCTCCATTCTCTCACTGCTCAAAAAATCAGGACTAGCATCAGTATGAGGAGCCTCAATACAACAAGCCTCTGAGGAAGTGGTCGAATTTTTCTTGCTCCTTCTGAAAAGAAGACGTCTCTATAGAGCCCAGTGAGATGCTAGCACTGGGTTGGTTGCCTACTGTCCCTGTGGTTTCTGGAAAGTCCCTTTACCACACAAGGATGCCCTCAAGCAGATGACTTGGTAATGCTGCTGACATGTCCCTCTGTGCTTCCACTTAGATGTTTGAAGAGGAGAAAAGAAATATCCAGGGCTGCTAGGCAAGAAGGGATCCTCTGAGTTTCCCTTCAGGAGAATATGGTGAAAGCCCCCATGTCCTTTAGTGCAGAGTTTGCCTCAGCAACACCTGGCTTTGCTGTGGTTTGACTTGGAACATTAAAATAATTCCTTCCCTGCTGGTCCAACATATTTCCATTAAATATCTCCCTCCTGCTCTGGAGGCTATAGGAAAGTGAGAGCTGTGTGTATAGCCATCTCTCCTCCACACCACGTGGTTCTTGCTCCCCACTTGCTCTGCCTGGCTGTTTGGTAGCGTCACCCCCCACATACCTGCTCACCCAAAGGGAGCTAGTCATGGAACAGCCAGCTGAGACACCGACCCAAGTGGAAATATAGGTGCTGCTTGTAGGTGCTGCATGCCTGTTTGACTACGGGCCTGCCAGGAGAGGCTTGGCAGAAAAAGCTGGGAGAAAAGCAGTGATAGAATTGCAGGGCAGCTGTTCCCAGAAGAATCTGAGGTCCTCCAGCCAATCCTGCAGCTCAAGTCACAACTGAGGAGTGCAGGAGAAAGCACAGGAGGTGGCTTGTGGGCTTCTGAGTGAGGGCAACCTTCTCCCAGGCCTTGGATCTCAAATTTTGGATCTTGTTTCAAGACAAATTCCCAGCTTTTTGGGAAGCTTACATAGGAAGAGAAGAAAACCTCTCCCTGGCCTCACAGAGCCTGCCTCCAAGTCTGAAGTAGGGTAAGATCTGCTGAATAGCAGCAGCAAGGAAGAAGCTAGGAGCCAAATCATCATTGCACTGCTGATTGTGTGCTTGGGTACCATGAAGGATGGAGAATGCTTCCAAACCTGAAACCAACTACCAGTCCTCAGTGTTCATGTGCCAGAGCCAGTTTCTGCAGCTCAGTTTTGAGCATCATTCCCATCCCCAGGAAGAGATTCGATGCTGGAATGGTATGATGCCTCCTGTGGTACCTCAGACCTATGGGTGCCAGCTGCTAAACAACAAAACATTACAGAAAGGCTGATGCCAGCACCTTACGAGCATCTTACTTCCTGAACGTGACAGTACTTCATCCCCACCTTTCCCAAGCAAGGAAAATAACACAAATATGATGATATGACTCAGAGGCAACTGCTCCTCCTTCCAGCACAAGGTACATTATCACCCTGTGCTCAGCGGGGGCTGCCTCCAGCTCACAGCTTGTGTGCAGGACAAGGATGTGCTGACAGGCAGAAACCCATCAGAGGAGGAGTATTGTGTAGAGACACAGCTGGACCTGGTTCTGAATGGGGTCCCTGTGTGGTTTGGACAGGCCACACACACACCCCGCAGCCCCCCCCAGGGGATCTTCACACACACAGCCATCCTCTGCCACAGCTGACATTTGGCTGAGGACTCAGGGTGGTGAACACTTGTATTCCATGTGTGAGGCAAGCTCTGCTTATGGGGGAACGGGAAGAAGCGTAGGTAATGGAACAGGAAAAAACATCATAGACCACAACCAGTAGGTTCACAGTACCTCTGCTCTAACAGCAACAGGCTTCCTCAACTGCCTCTCCCTCTCCTCTCCCTCCACAACTCTGCTTCCACCCCCAACCAAGCTCCAGATCAGACATTATTTTTCTTTTTCCTTCCTCCCTTCCCAGTGGTAATTCTTGCTGAATTCATGAAAAAAGATGAACACGTTTCACACACAGCTGCCAGTCTCTAGAGACCACTGGAGCGAGAGCGGGAGCTGCATCACTGGGTACTCTGCGGCAGGGCCCCCAGGACCCATGCTCCCTTTCCCCAGGGATGGGGCTGCTCTGCTGATGTGCTCAGCTGGGCATGAGAAGGGCTTGTTAGGGATGGAGGACTCCTGCAGGCCCTGGCCATGGCACAGGCAGTGCAGCCCTAGCATACCCCTTGCTCTCTCTCCTCTGCATGTCTCTGAGGGGGAATTCACCTCCACTCAACACTTTCAGAGCCACCCCTGCTCTCCAGCTAGAGACAAACACATTCTGGTCATCCACTCCAGCCCCACAGCACATGGGTAGACTATCCAGGGAAGGCATAAGATGGGGAGCCTAGGTTTTTATTTAATTTGCTAAGTGTACTTAATTTGCAGCTACTTCCCAGTAAGGAGATACCGAGCTTGCCCTCCTCTAGAGCCTCTCATGAAGTTTGTAGAGGATTGCTGTAACTGTCCTCTGAGAAGGGCTCTCCAGCACTGTCTGCCCTCCCAAGCAGCTGGTGGAGCAGCCTGCAACTCACTGAATCCGTGGCTCTAACTTTGCAAGTCCTAGCTGTGCTCTGCAAATCCCTTGCCTCTGACATGATGTTTATCAAGGCTCCGAGGAAGTGATTTGCCCCAGACTACACACTAGCTGCAAAAACATGCAAACTCTTGACCAACCCATCTCATTCAGTTAAATCCCAGAGCTGTTGCACCAGAGCTTAGAAAGTAACAAGGGAAGAGGAAAGTAAGATTATTGCATCCCTTCGGAAAAGTTTCCTCCCTACGAAGGAAAAGCCCCATGCTTCTCTCCCTCCCCAGCTTTGGAGGAATTGCCCACATGGTTTTGATTTGGTATTTCTCACCTCTCCCTCATTTAAAATCCTTGGGCTTGCCACACTTTCTGCACTGGAAACAAAGTCTTAAAATAAATTAGAGGAGAAAGGAAAAAGAAAGCACACTGATCCCCCAATTAGCATGGAGTACTTCAGCAGTCAGATCTTTGCATTTTAATTATAATCACTCCAAACGCAGAAAGCTGAAGCAACAAACCCCATAGCTAATTCCAGCTGATTAAGTCATTCCCCGTTCCAACACTTGTGTATGTTTCTGGTTTAATTCCTTGGCCTCTGGACACAGACTGCTGATAAAGACAGCGCTTTATTTTCACTCTTCTCCACCCACATCAGTTTGCTTAACTGAATCCTGTTTGAGTCATGTCTGCACACCTGAGCTCTTTCCCCTGGTTGGGACCATGTCCTTGAGTCTTGTGGTTCCAGGGACATCCCCCACACTGAAGGCTGGTGGTGTGGGGTGAGGAGCAGGTGAAAGCAAGGCAAGAGCCAACACAGACTTCACAACATCCCAGAATAACTCAGGTGGGAAGGGATCTCTGCAGGTCTCTGGTCTAACCCCTGACCAAAGCAAGAGCACCATTGAACTTAACTTAGGTTCCTCAGGTCTATCCAGTCAAATAATGAGTATCTTCAAGTACAGAGATCCCACAGCCTGCCTGGGCCTGTGTTTTTATGACTAACTGCCTTCCCTATGAATTTTTTTTTCCTTATATCTAACAGAATGTCCTCTGCTGCCATTCTATCTCTCATCCTATTACTGTGAAAATTAATTATGACCAAATTAAATCAGAAAGTGAGTACATGGACCCAAGAAGAGCTTTGAGTCCTCTGTGAAAAGCAGGGTACACAGCACAGCCTCAACTTCGAGCATAGCAGACTCAAACTAAGCCTCAGAGTCAGACTTCCTGGGGATTTAGCTCCAGATCAAGATAAACATAGATACATACACCAATAGATACGACTCTCAAGAAGCAGCCTGTCCACAGTCTTTCCCAAAATGAGTTTGTCTTTCTGGAATTCAGCTTAGATACAGTGTTGGAACTTCTGAGATGGTCAGTTCTCTCTTCTCGTCACCTATACAACAGAGTGCAGCCAGTTACCCCTTTAACCACAGGGAATTTCTGTTTGAACCTGATATGCTCTCCTTCCAGCGACAGACACCTAAGATAAAATCAGGATGGAGATGAAAAAACGATGACTTTTGTCACCAGCTGAATTAACATCATCAAAGCAACACTGCATGGGCAGCAGGAGATTGTACCTCACCCCTCCTCCTCACAGAGTGAGTGACTTAGCAGGGTAAATCTCTGCTCAGGAAAAGGTTGTGTTTACTGCCCAAGTTTCTCACACCACAGATCAGCTGAAATCACACCAGTAAGTCATGTAGACCTTCACCACACATACTATGAAGTAACCACATCCAGAAGACAATTCCTCAAGCCATCCTGCCAAGGTTTCTGAAAAGAGCTGTTTGATCTACAAAGAACTGAGAGACAACCCTTGACAACATTGATCCTTCAGCTCCCAGATAGGCCGAAGAACGGGACTCCCCTGCAAGCATGGCTCAGGTAAGGAAATCAGGCATCCTTCTGCAACTGAAAGCATCCCTCTCTGCTCCAATCTCTCTCAGCACAAATTCCTTCCCTCTTGCTACATAATTACAGAAATAAATCATTTAATTAATCAGCCTTAAACGAGAAATACAAACCCCACTTGAGGGGTAAGTAATGGATTTTAACACTATCTGTGTTTCTAGGGACAGGAACCCAAATAAATTACTGGAGTTCACTATTCATTCATCTACATTAGCAAACATGGCCAGCAGGTCAAGGGAGGTGATCTTGCTGCTCTACTCCGCTTTGGTGTGCTACGTCCAGCTCTGGATTCCTCAGCACAAGAAGGACTTGAACCTATTGGAGGGGGTTGAGAGGAGGGCAACAGAAATGATCAGAGGAATGAAGCACGTCTGCTATGAGGACAGGCTGAGAGAGTAGCAGTTGTTCAGCCTGGAGAAGAGAAGGCTCTGGGAACTTTTTATTGTGGTTTTCCAGTACATAAAAGGAGATTATAAGAAGGATGGGGACAAGGGTTATTGGTTTTAAACTAAAAGAAGGGAGATTCAGATCTCCCTAGACACAAGGAAGACATTTTTTACAATGAGAGTGGTGAAACACTGGAACAGGTTGCCCAGAGAGGTGGTTGATGGAAACATTCCAGGTCAGCATGGGACTCTGGGCAACCTGATCTAGTGGAAGATGTTCCAGCTCACTGCAAGGGAAGTTGGACTAGATGACTTCTGAAGGTCCCTTACAACCTGAAGTATTCTGTGATTCTATGATTTTAAATGCATTTGTTTGTCCTTCCAGGCCCTGACCACTCAGGGGCAATGCTTGTAGGAATTATGCATGACATTTAACAACATCCACTGCCTCCATGTTTTTCACCAGTTCATGAGCAAGAAGACAACAGACCTCAACAGTTTAAATATCAAGAAACACCCCGAGCAATCCTGAACTCTGAAGGATTGGACACCATGGAGGACATTTAGCGCACCTGAGGAAGTCTCTTGCACACTTCAAGACTTAGAGAATTCACACCACCCTACCCCTTCTCCTAGAGCTCAGGGCGACTTGCAGCCTTGGAGAGCAGGGCTTTCATCAGATATGTTTTGTCTGTCTCAGGTGTTACCTTTTTAAAATGAGGAGTTGTCCCAGTAGCTGTGCTACCAAATTCCGCTAAATCTGCAATGATGGGAAGCAGTGAGAGCAGAGCTGCTCCATGTGTTGTGACAATCAGTTCACAGTACCCAAGCAGAGCAGGGCTGGCAATGAGGTCAATCGACAGCCTGATAACTGTGAAACAAATGAAGTAGAGACAAATCCAACACCGATTCCAACAGTAAACCAGGACAGAGCTGGGCACAGATCCACCAGTGGCACAGCTCATACGGGGACTAAGTCCCAAGTGAGGCTTTTCAGGCTAATTAAAGCCTGTTAGTGCAGGCAAACAGCATGACTCAGGCGTGCATCCCTTGCAGGTACCTGGTTTGCTTTAGCAGGTTTGCCTGCTGGCCTCCAGCACACAGCCTGCTGCAGGAGAGAGGCCCTGCACCTTCTGCAGCTTGCTGGGGTAGGTCAGCAGCTTCAAATACCTGCTAAGAAAATAGAGAAAAGTCACACTTCCTTCTTTCTGTCTGGCTTTGACAGGTTCCCTGTGTCAAGGTCTGGTGCAAATGATGAGCTGCATGGCTTAGTCCCTACAGCTGAAATGGGGAGGTGTAGGACTAGGTTCACAAGAAGTTTCTACACCCCAGAGACACAAAAGAAAGCAAAGACAAATCTCCATGGGCAAACTTCATGTGTTTGTGTGTGAGTGCATTATGGTATTGAAAAATTCATAGCACATTAAACAAAACAAAGGTATTCAATCTGCCAAGGACCTCTGGTCACTGTGACCTGATCAGCTGCACTGGTAGCAAGTTCTTTCAGCCCAAGACTTAATCATTATTTCTTTATTTTCTAAGTATAACTGATAAGTAAGTATGTCCTTCTTTGTTTCATTGATACTCTTAGGAGCCTTTCTCCTCTCTAATTTTTATTTCTGCTCTAGTGTTTTGCCTATGTACAATGCATCCTGTCTTCTCCATTTGCCTTTGGGCTGAAACACTTAACTAGCTGAGGTTTCCCCTTCCTAAGATTTCTCCCTCTTTCTGGAAAGTTACAGAAGTGCTGAGTATGCAAGCTTTGTCCCTGCCAGGAAGATGCATGGAGCAGGTAGGGTGGCTGTTCTGGGACTGTGCAGTACTCTCAGGTTCATTTCTGAAATTAACTTCAGACTCAGCAGCTGCTGTGGCTGCTAGTACTTCAAGGGAGAAGGAAAATGCTGATCTTAACATCTGCCTCTATGATTTATGAGCCATATAGCAACATCTAGCAAGATCCAGAGAGCAGCATACAGAAAGGGATTTTCCTGTGAAAGACCTTATTTAAGAAAAGGTACTAGGCACATGTTTGAGGGGAAATTGCAAAGGACTTCCTCAGTGGTCAGCAGTTTCATCTTCATTTTGCCTGTCTGCACATCCTCCTTCCCTGCCAAAAAGAATGATGTCAAAGTGGTGATCTGAAGGCACTTTCAGGGAAAGGATCCTCTTCTGTAAAACAATGCCCACTCACCTCTTAGGTCTGTGAAGAAAACGTTTCTCGTTATCCAAATACCTCAACATGGTTTTGTCTAGGAACCTCGTGTAGTAGATCAATACACGTGCGAATAAGTAAGTAGTGCAGCTGGAACAACCTCTTGTTTTATCCCTCTTGACACCTTTCTGTGGATAACCTTTTCATACAGTTGGGGTCACCCAGGATACACAAGAACTTCTGCCAATATAGCACTCACACTGACACAAGCGTTTGTAGGAGTTTCTCCCCAAGTTACACAGCTGACACCTTAGCCTGCCTCCAAGGACAGAGCAATGATTTCCCCCACTCGACCTGGACAGCTCTACCAGAAAATGTCATTGTCTGATTGGCACGACAGTCCTACCTCCTCTTTCTGAACCATCACTGAAGAGGGAGCAAGCTCTTCCCTGCGCAGCAATCCTTGTAAATTCCCCACCAAGACCACAGATTTTCTCCAGTGCTGTCATGCTCCAGGGGATAGGGTACTACACCAGGGAATCTGGAGATCTGAACTCTGCTCTTCTGGTTTTCTTGTTTATACCATTCCTGGCTGCTTCCTCTTGCTCTGCTTACACACCTCCTAGAGCATTCACTTGCTCATGTAGTGTGAATCATCATCATTGTTTCATAATGTGAAGCCAGGTGGAAACTATCGAAAATGTAAAAATGAGCAGTCATGTACTTCTGTGCCACCCTTGCTTCCACTGCATAAATTATGGTTTTTATTTGGTCCAGCACTGTTGCAAAAGAGTCCCAGATGAGAAAGTTAAATTCTTCTGTGGGGGTGTGGGAGATGTACACATACATATATATTGCAAGGGAAGGGAGCGCATGAGATTTTGAATGGGGGGAAAAGAAATACCATTAGACACAAATATTCAATAATCATTAGTTATTTGCCTTTTCACATCTCCAAAATCTTGATTTTGACTTGAAAGCTATTACATGATTAATAAACATTTAATGGCAGATTCCTTTATTTTATCTTCTGAAAACAGGTTCCAGCAGTCACATTTATGAGAGCTTGTCACCATGATAGAAACTTACTTTAAGTTTTTAAATGGAAACACAGTCCTGGATGTATTCCTATGAATTGAAGAACATGTTGTTGTTTTTTTGGAGAAGGACTTAGAACTAGGCTCATGATTAATTCACCAAATTAAATAAAACCAGTTGGCAACTCTGATTTAAAGTTGGCTCATTTTCAACCATTTGGCTTCAAAATGGCAGAACGGATTTTTCTCAAACTTTAGAAAAAAGAGCTTACCTTTGGGAAAAGGAATAGAGACTAGAAATAGAAATATGAAATAGTAATAGTATTTTTGTATCCTCCTTGGTCATCCAATGCTAAGCAGAAGAACCAGCTTGGCAGCGGTTCTGCCTGCAGGTGCATAGCAGGGGAGAGATATCTTTGTCAGAAGTCTGTGATGTCCAGGTGGGTGACAAAGCAGCTGTTCCTGCTCCAGCAGGAGGGCGACCAGCAGTGCTCAGCAGAGTGCTGACTTCCTGCCCCTCTCCTAAAAAGAAGCTCCATCTCTATTTGCGGCACCCACCCTTAAACTCAGTATTTTAACAAACTGGGCAGCAGCTCCTGTTGCAATCTTCACAGCTCCAAGAGGAGGATGCGTCTCCACATAGCTACTGAAAGATGAATGCAGTTGAAAATGTACTCATCATTCACCAATAAACCCACAGAGTGAAAGAATACACAGTGTGAGGATGTGGGTGGGTGAGGATGGATCTACCCTGCAGGACTGGGTACGTGGTAGATGGGCCATCTCAGAAGAGTACTGCTGCGAGTTCTGCCACCAAAATGCCAGCTTTTTTAATATGGTGAGAGTTCTTTCCTGAGGGCTTGCACAACATGAAGAACACAGCCTCGTATCTGCCATATCTGCTGATACGGCCTCTTATTTCAATGACTAATACTTTCTAATTGGTCTTGCATGTTTACCTGACAGCATCTCCTAAGAGTGGTGAGTGCTAAAGACGAACTCTTCTGGTGTCACACGAGTGCAAGTACAGGGGAAAGGGATGAGTAGATCTTTTTTATATATAGTGGATAAAGGCTGAAGTTAGACCCTTCCTTGACACAGTGTAATGAGCTTCAGGGAGCTCTTCTAAATCCTGACTTAAGACCTGACCCATAAATACACAACACAGAGTGATATTTAACATACAGGCTACAGAGGTGATTTTCCAATATTAAAACTTGAGATGATCATACAAAACCACTACCCATAACAGATGATATAAAACATATTTTTAACAAGAAATTTCTCTGGAGACTATTTTTCCAGCTACAGACCTTGCTGTCATGATTTGTGTCTTCATTATTGTAAGGCCAGACTCCTGCACTGTGCTTAGTATGATGTGGAAACTTAAGCAAATTCATTAACCAAAGCTGGTGCGGACCCTGAAATGATGCTTGTCAGCAATATCCATTTCTGGGTTGTTTGACCCCAAGCATTTTAGCATCCTGGTTGGTTGTAGGATGCAGGTTTTATGGTTTGGGTGGTTTTGGCCAAGTATCCAAAAGCCTTAAGTATACCTGTTTTGGAGGTAATAGGCCCTCAGTTTCATGTAGGAGGAGCCTTCATCCTTTCAGCAGACAGGTCCTGGGATGCTGAGTTACTTTTGCCTTGCATTTGCAGCAGCCTGTTGAAACACACCCTGCATTCATGGAAAAGCACTGTCTTTCTACACAGCCCTTTTGGTGAAAGAAACAGAATGACAGAGCTGGCGATTTGAAGGGAACGTGAGCTATCTCCAGGCTGTTCATGACTGAACTGCTCTGTTTGGGGGAAAAAGTCCGTGAGTGGGATTCAAGGTTGAATCCTCTGGCTGATATTGCATTTCCCACGGGCTGGTGAGAACACATGGAACAGTTAATATTTAAACTGCTGACACAGTGCCCGATTTAGACAGCTGCTTCAGCGTCACCCGCATTTGGAGAAGTGTGTCGTCTGAGGGAAAACTGCATGATCTAAACAGCAAGCACAAAATGTCTAGGCTCCCTCAAACCACGTGTCTGAGTTGCAGCTGAGTCCGCTCAGCTCCTTTTACTCTCCAGGCAGAGAGTGACTTAGAAGGGCTTTTCAGCACAGGGTCTAGTAGACAATACTTCACAAGACAACTGGCTGGGAAATGTTTATTGGGTTGGTCTTGTTTTTTTTTTCCTTCAAAATCTGTATTTTTAAAAAAAAAATACTAAAAAAAAGTGAAATCATGGTGATTTGAGTGTCATACTTCTCAGCTGCCTTGAAGTAAAAGCCTTTATTTCATTGAAGTTTTATTATTCATTTCGCTCTCCATTTTTCTTTTTCTGAATTTCCCTCTTTCTGCCTATGCCTGCCTGAAATTAGTCAATGAAAATTGTGTTGATACAGGTCAAAACATAATTTATTCTTGGACACAAAATGCTCCAAAGATATATCAACCAAAAATAAAATCTTTTTGACACTGAAGATTTCACATGCATCAAAGACATTATTTTGAAATTTCCAAAACAACTTGTTTGTTTGTCATATCTGTTTTTCTCAGGTTTAAAAGGATATATATTCACTTTAACGCATGACAGTTGGCAGAGCAATGTGCACTGCCTTGTTTCTACCTTCCAAACTTTTGGAGATTGACCTGCAGAGGGATTTCCTGCAAACAGAGTTAGTAGGGAGTGCACCGAGATCCTTGCATGCGGTTATACAAACTGATCTTGAGGATTTCCTCTTTCCAACAGCAAGATAATTTCCAGAATAAACCGATCTGAACATGCTATTAATGTTTTCACAAACTTTGTGTATCACTTTGAAAATTACTATTATGAACTTAAATGCCCAAATCATTGAAAAGTCTGAGGAACTTGGATGCTTTAATCACTTGAGCGTTTTTGAAAATGTGAAGCTCTATCATCATTTGAATGTTCAATGAGTTTACTAGCACCATTAATGATAACGATATCCTTGCTGATACTAACAAAAAAGTCCTTTCAGTATCTCATAACAGAGGCGGACAGGTATTGAATTTAACAGGGTGTTTGTGCTGCAAACAGTGTAGACCTACCTATCCGGGCTTCCAGGATGTTGGGGTATATACTGGTGCCACTTACTAAGGATATGGATTAATACAGTAAAATTGCTGAAATTCTATTCTAGGCAAATATTCTTCATAAAATGACAGAGGATAGTTATCTCGGGTGGGTGTAAACCCTGAAGATTGTCTATGGATGTGAAGCAGTTATTAGCACCTTGACCCTAACTACAACTAGAAATCATTAAAGCTTTTTCCCTGTTGCAGTATGAGACCTTGCCAGGGAAACCCAGGGGAGAATAGATAAAATAGAAGAGAATGGGAAGATAAAGTGAGATTAACAGAGCTAAAATTTCACTTTAAATTAAATGAGACAGCAAGATGAAGAGTTTTTCCAGCAGCTAAACATTAACACATTTATTTTTTTTATAAAATGAAGGCAGGAGGTAAAAGAGCATCTCAGAAGCTCTCCAGAATGGCAGGTAACTCACCATCACAGCTTTAGAAGCTTTCTGTTGAGCTGCTCACCTCTGCTCTATCCTCACATTATTTAAGCATAAACAAGACAAACACTATCCACTTGTTATTTCTCCTTTAAAGCTACAAAATAACTGGCTTTAACTGTTTCTCTTGCAGGCAAAGCCTCTTTAGCTTTCATCTGTGATTTTGGTGAGACTGAGACCCTCAAGGGTTTGAACATGTGAGGCTGAGGATGGGACCTCTAGCTTTTGGAAAGCTTCAGCTTTAAGCAAATATGCAGCCAGTGGGAAGAAGTCCAGGAGGAGAGGACAGCAATGCTCCTAGGGCCTCCCTAGTGCTGCAGCTGCGCCAGGAATGGAGCCTGGCTCTTAGCTCAGCAGGACTTTGCGTCTTTTAAAGACAAGAACTGTCCTAATGGCTGGTGAGGAGAGCTGAATTACCAAATTTGAAGAAAGTAAGTTAGTGGTTCTATGTTATATATAGACTTTCAGGAAAAAAAATCCAAATGCAAAAAAGAAACCTTCCTCGCCATCACCTGCCAAATGTCGTACAGTCAGTTCGTTGAACAGGTGGTGGCCTTGGTCAGTGTTAAAGATGGGAACAAGGACTGGATTTCACATGTTGAGTGCTGAATGCAGTTCCTAGGATGACGTTTTTCATGACTTTTCATGCTAGCACCCACACTGATCCCACTGGAAGTAGATCTCAATTGAGAAGGACAACAAAGCTGGTGCAGGGTCTGGAGAGCAAGTCTTATGAGGAGTGGCGGAGGGAACTGGGGTTGTTTAGCCGGGAGAAAAGGAGACTGAGGGGAGACCTTCTTGCTCTCTACAGCTACCTGAAAGGAGGTGGTAGAGAGGTGGGGGTTGGCTTCTTCTCCCATGTGACAAGCGACAGGGCGAGAGGAAATGTCCTTAAGTTGCATCAGGGGAAATTTAGGTTGGATATTAGGAAAAATTTCTTTACAGAAAGGGTTGTGAAGCATTGGAACAGTCTGCCCAGGGAGGTGGTGGAGTCCCCATCCCTGGAGGTGTTTAAAAGATGTGTAGATGTGTTGCTGAGGGACATGGTTTAGGGACCCTGGCAGTGCAGGGTGAATGGTTGGACTCACTTAAAGGTCTCTTCCAACGAGATCATTCAGTGATTCTGGAGCATACCAAGCAGTGTAAAATTTCCTATTTTCGTACCCGAGTGTTGGGGAGGCAGCTATTCTCTGCTTCAGGGGTGCAGGGATGGTCCCATCAACAGCAAGCAGACTTCCAGTGTCCCTGCACTACTTGTTTTTCCTGTATTTTTAATCCTTAGATGTATGCTTATAGTATAAAGTTCAGAGGTGTAGAGCAGACCAAGCTGTGAAGAATGCAGCCTGAATGGAGCACAGACACCCAGTGCTGTTCCGGTGAGTGACTTTGGGGTGTTAACATCACTTTGCACAACAGGGAAGTGGGGACCCAAAGCCAGCTCTCTCTTTTTCCCTATGGTCACAGCTGACCTTGGGTTCCAGCTCCCCAGCAGCACCCTCCTGTGTCCCCACAGCCCCTTCCTGAATGATGCTGATACACTGCAGCACCCTGGCTCCTCAACACACTCGCCCACTCTGCAACAGCTGATCAGACAGCCTTACTTGCACATCAAAAAAACTTCTAAACGACCTCAAAAGGCCAAGCTTTTTAAACTTGAAAAAAGAAATTTGGGACCTCAAGACTCAGCCTATTAACATGAAATACCTTGATGCCTTACTCTAAGTGCATCAGCAGTTTCTGTCTAATCCACTTTTGGTTAGTATGGCAAAGTCTACAAGTGCTTGAGTACTTTATTTGCTTGTTGAAATAGGATGCAAGAGCCTTTGAAAATGCTGTCTCTAATTTTTGTTCCTCAAAGCTAGGGTAAGTTACTCACCTTGGTGGAAGAATAAAACTGGGGATTTATTCTAATTTTCCTTCTGCTCTAGGCAGTTGTCATAGAGTTTACGCATATCCCAGCTCTTGGTTCAACCCAGGAGAAAGCTTGGACATGCAAAAAACTTCATTTAAGTCTTAGCAAAGTCCTTTGGACACACATTTCAGATGGCATCACTACAGTTATGTTTAAAGTGGAGGACAAGTTTGAGTCCTCTGGATGGTAAGATTGATTTGCTTTTCAGAGGCCAATAATACAGATTTGGCCTAAAGACAGTGCCTTGAAAATGGAAACATCTAAGAACATTCAAACCAGCAGAGAAAAAGTTGACTGTTTCTCCTTTAAAGGCTGTATTTTATAAGCACTACTTTTGTTCTGGGTAGGGAAAAAAATCAAACCGAAGAGCCCAAGAAAGATTCCTAACCAATTAATAATTAACAGTATTCAAGTACATTTATGTCCACTTACAGCATTTGTTAAAAAAGAAATATTTTTTGTGTTTTAACACCTTTTTTCAAAAAAAAAAGATAATAAATTAATATACACATTACATTATTTTGGCACTGGTATGGACCATTTTTAAAAACATTTGTTTTTAGTATTTATAGTATTGTAGTTTATACAAAATTGTAAACTATTTTCAAGTTTGTTTTTCCTTTTGTTCATCATCACCTTTCAAAAACTGTCACTGCAGAAACAAAAATATCCCAAACAAAACCCCAGAATAAAATCAAGGCAACTCTCCTTTCCCCTTCCCCCTGCCCTCCTGCCCACTCTCCCTAAAAGAAGATGAAGGAGACAGTTTTTGAAAGTACCCAGCAGTAATTGGTGAGCAAGTGCTTCCTGAGAGCCCTCCTGCTGCATGGCGTGGGCTCTGACTGACAGAATGGCTCTGAGAGCAGAAAGTGCCACCCACCAATCACACCTTCCCACTTCTAGATAGACAAAGATGGCTCTTTAGGTCATTGTATTTTATTTCTTTGTTGTTTCCCCTCCCCCCTTTTTTTTTTCTTTTCCCTTATTTTTTTTACAAAAATTTCTACATCTAAATCACTTTGCTAGAAACATTATTTTTCTTTTCTTTTTTTTCCTTTACATTAGTTAAAGCAGAATCTGCTTTTGTGAAAAAAGACAAGGATCAAGGTCTTATTTCATGCAGAAAATGCAAATTAAAGATCATAAAAATGGGTGGTTCTGTTTTTTTTTTTCTTGTTTTTTGATTCTTTTTTTGTAACACTGTACAGGATGCAATGCAGCCACTCAGAGTACGTTAAGATGGTTCACAGCAGTCCCTTTGATAGTACACATTGACATTGATCCCCCTGTCCTGTTGACATTGTTGTTCAGTTAGTTGTTTGTCTGAATTTCAGGCCACATAAGATGTCTCCAATCTCTTCTCCAGAAGAGATTGTTGCTTCTTTGTCTTTGAGAAGAAGATGGATGGGTGCAGTATGAGAGGATGACACATTGGCATAAATGATCTAGATTTTCCTGGGAAGGATGCCCCAGCCTTAGAGTTCTAATCTTGTTTGCTTTCATACCCCTTGGCATAACATCCCCATAGTGCGCTCATTGTGAGAGGGCATTTGTCCTTCAGCAACCAGTCTCTCTTCTGAAAGGGAATGTGATTTCACACAAAGACACAATATTATGACATGCCAGGCAGTGGAAAATAAAAAATACTATAGACCAGACAATGGTCCTGCTACCATGGCGATGTGTTCTTGCGAATAGATAGGATATTTCTGGGTAACTTCTGAGGCTTTGCTTTTTTCTCATTTTTTCCATTTTCTCCTCCAGCACCTAGCTAGTCTTCTTTCCAGATGTTAGAAACTCTTCCTTGTGACAACTGCTATGCCTTTCTAGGGGGTTGCTCACCAAGACTCTTCCCTTCTGGCCTGCCAAACTCATTGGTCCCAACCCAGTGAAGCTGTCATGCTTGGATAAGAATGTTTTTCAGAAGATGTACAGCTGTCAAGTCAGCTCCTGTGTTTAGACTTGAGCAAGGGATGGGACTTTCTAGGTCTGGGGCACTGTGTGTCTTTAATCCCACCATGTTTCTCTTCTTTCCCATCCCCTTCTTGCTTCAGTGGAATTGAAACGGGAAAGGGGAAGATTGGGGAAAACTCACCTCCCTTGCTAACCTCTTTCTTCATCATCACCTAGCCTTGGCAGTGACTGAAACGCAGGGATTTCTGCCTTGTCTCTGCCTGTGAGAGGCTCTGGGACATGCCTTCCTTCTCTCTGCCTCCAAAATCATGGGTCACGAGGCTGGCGAGATCTCTAACAACAGCCCAGAAGCTGCACTAGCAAAAGATAGATTCCTGTTCAAAACACCTCTGATGGGTCCCCAGATGTCTCTGAGGCAGGTAGCACAACAGTCCCCAAGAACTTCAGGTCCTGTGGGCCACTTTCTCTGGAGAAACAATATTAAGTAAGCATCGCCAACTATGCCAGTGCCAGCTCGCTCATGAGGTGCACCTCCTCTTTGGTCTCCGACTTAATATGTTGCACATGATATTGTGCAACAGCCACTGTTGCAGTGAGGAGTTAACTGCTCACCTCCTCCACCCACCACTGAGACCCTCTGGTCTTGTTGGGAGCATCCATTGCCTTGGCAATGCTTGGTGATGCAGCAGCACAGGCTCCATGGACCTGGGTCCATCCAGGGGATGGTGATAAGAAAGAAGAGACCAACTAAATTAACATACCCTACAGGTATCAAGGCTCAAGGCCTGAGTGGGGCTGAATGAGTCCACTCCAGTGTAGGGCAGAGCATGTGCCAGTGAAGAGGCAGTGCTTGTTCCTTTCTCTGCAGGTAAGAGTTGAGATCAGCCGCAGGGAGAAATGCCTCTGCTAACCTGAGACAGGACATTCCTGATGCTGAAAAACAGGCTGTCTGAGACCCCAAGAGGCGTCAGCATCACAACAAAGGCAGTCACGTTTTCCTTCCTTGCTGGCCTGGCTTTCCCAGCCTGTTGGTCCCCAAGCCCTCCCCAGCAGGCTCAGCAGTGCCGGGGCTATCTGTAAGCTGGGCAGCGTGAGCCACATCATGGCATACCCAGCAAAGCACACTGTGGTTGAATTCATGTCCAGAAAAAAGATCTTGGACCCTCCTGCCTGGGCCCTCTGTGCACTGGATGCCAAACAAGTTCCTCAAAAAAGACCTGGACCCAGCATCTAACTGAGTACGGCAATTAACCCTGGAGCTACCTCACATCAGTCAGCTGGCATAGTGTTGAGATCTGGGAGGCATCAGTCTTTACATAAGGCAAACCAATACTGATCTACTGCTTAAAACACATACTTGGAGGAGAAATTATCACCCTCGTAAAAAAAATTAATGTTACTCAGTATTGTGCTATCTCATCCTTCCTGGGGTAAAAGTCTGCCAGTATAAATGACAAACTCAGCCTGTGCAAATGATAAAATGTGCATCCCTTTATCATAAGAGGGTCTACCACCTCTCATCTCCTCTCAATACTACTCTGTAAGTGCTTTCTCCCTGTGGCACTGACAAGATCTGGTTATCTTAGGAGCAGGCAGGCCACAGCACATACCTGAGAACAGAAAGTTTGAGATGGTTTGGATTCATTGTCTCTAGCGGGGGATGATAACAGCATTAGCTTCTTGGAGCAAGGGACTGCATTTTACTCCAGGGTTTTCTAGTCTAGAGCACAATGGTTTACTGGAGGTCATGCTCAAACTAGTTCTCCTCATTTTGCCTCTGCAAAACCCCTGTCCACAAGTCCCGCTTGGCCTGCTGCTTATCAACAGAAATGCATGAGTTAGGGCCGTGTGGCTGCATTGTAGTGATGCCCTCCATCTGGACTGGCAGCTGCAGTAGAGAAAAGCCTTACTGCTGGAGAATGGCCTGTCCTAAGAGGACTGAGACTTCCGTCTGGTCTGCCTTCCTTGTAGTGTTTTTTCTTTTAGCCTTGCTGCAGAACACAAACAGTACAACATTCATTGTCCCAGCTGTAGAAAGAAGCCGCACTGCTGCCCCATGAAGGCAAGGCTCCTCTTTTCCAAAGCACTAAACATAAGACAGACAGGCTATTTCTCATACTGTTTTTTTTATCCTTTGACATTCCTCCTAGTCCAGACAAAGATGGACAGTAACACAGAGGGTTATCCGTATGTCCCAGACCCGTTACCATCATCATCCTTGGCATTCCCCATCACTCATGTCTGAAAACTAGAAGCTGCATGGAAACCAGGTGTCCCTCAGTTCAAATTCAATCAGTGCCCTACACTTGAGCCCACTCATTTGTACTCCTGACTTTCTGTTGAAGAATTTGTCTCTGCAAGGCCAATAGCAACTAAAACAAACAGTTAAGCGTAACACAAGGTCCCTGCTTGGCATCCTTTTCCAAACCCATCCTTCATAAACAGCCAGGAACCCACAGACAAGGTCCTATTGAACTGCAAAGGGTCTTAAGATAAATCTTTTCACATGGATGGCTTTCTTCGTACCTCTTCTGAACATCTGGACATTTCCTAGCACAAGTCTCCCTAGACTAAGAGTGAAAAGTGGCAGCAGTAACAAAAGTTTCTCAAAGAAAGTTCAGGCTTGTGCTGTCTTTGCTCCACCTGCCTTTCTTCATTTATGCAAGTGATACCCGATATCATCTTCACCCCCTTCACTGCATCCCAATATACAGTAAGGCATAGTACAGGTTGGCTCTCCAGAAGAGACCATGCATGCAAGACATTAGAGTCTAATACACAGCTTCCTCCCATTGGCCTCAGGGATGGTGGGATCAAACACTGAAAAGTTACTTACATACCATCACTTCCACCTCTACTGCCCACCTCTTCTTCACTGTGCTTGGAGGTGGATCAGGGAGCCAGCCCTAAGGTCACCATCCCAGTGGGTTGCACCTCCGTGCAGGCACAGGCACAGGTTTGCCCTCCAACCCCTGTGGGAAATGTCTGGGAAATGCATTATAGTATCAGTCTGGAAGACAGCACTTCTAATTTATTACACTTGTCACCTTTCAGCTGTTCTTTACTTCTGAAAGTACAGAACCATTTTTATTTGGTTTACATCAAGACATTAGAAATAAAACTTTAAAAAAAACCAAACCAAACCAAACCAAATGAAAAATAAAACTGAAGCCCCAACACTATGTACATCTTCTCCTCCCCAGCCTCTGCTTCCTTCCCTCCCTCCCACCCTTTCTCCCTCCTTCCCTCCCTCCCACTCTCCCAGCATCTGCGTTAGGTCCTGCTTCCAACACATAGTTTCCACATCTCTCACCTGACCCATGATCCTGATCCAATATTCATGCCTACTGTAAAGACTTCCCACCCCGCTTGGTAAACTCAGTCTCATCTCTAAGGAAGCATTTGGTAACCCGCATGCTGTTTCTTGCCCAGCTGGCTCTGACCTCTAACACCAGGGTGGAGCTCAGTCATTGCCCCAGATTGGCACGGCTGTCACTCCCCTGCACATCCCAACCCAACTCCTGCGACATTGTCCATGCAAATGATTGTCCGTGCCTAACGAGACTGAGCTCATGCTGATAACAGTGCACTGTGAGTTTCCCTTCATTTTCCCCATTCCTGACTTCAGCATCTCCCAGACACTGTGGTCTCTTCCAGCTGGGGACTGCTCCAATGGCTGGGTTTTCTTGAGTGCTGCCTGCAGCTGCGCCCAGCCTGTTTGACTCAGTGGAGGTCCCTGAATTTCAGTGCTCTAGTCCCTTCAAACCTATTGTATTGCACATATATTTTCACTATCTCTCTCCTATTTGCTCTGCTTCTTAAGTTACAGCTCTCTCCCACCAGCAACCTCTTCCTCATCCAATCCTCTCCATGAGGATTTCAGTAACCACCTTCCCCAAAGCCATTGTCCTTCGGTCTGCAGGTCCAGAGATTTCTCTTCTCCCTGACAGCAGCTCAGAAATTTAAAACCCTTTCATTGTACCCACAAAAAAGAAAACAAACCCAACTCTCTCCCCCACCCCTTATCTCCTCCTGCCAGAGCCTCTGGAGCAGACCTGGTCAAACAGACTGGCTGGATCAGTCAGTTCCCCACATGGCTCCATTTCTGGGAAGTGGATGTGCTGTCCATTGAACAGAGGAAGTGCCAAGCCTTGGCAGGTTCCCTGCTTATTTGCAAGACATAAGCTGCTGGCATGGTGTCAGATGTGCATGCAAGAAAGCTGGATGCCAGTTAAGACCTACAGTTCTGTTTGTTTCATGCACTGTGAACTTATCCTATATACACTACGGGCTTGTTTATGCTTGAAGACATGAAAATAAAGGTATAAATTTTCCTTTTACCTCAGTAAACAAAGCTTTACTTTCACCCATGGAATAGCAGGGGTTTGCTACCAGGGCTTTTATTTTCCTCTTTTGCTGTTTAGCTCATTCTCTTTTCAGTTCTTAATAGTCAAGGTGAAGGGGGGGATAGGAGGGGAACAGGTAGGATTACAGTCCCAAGGTCCTAGTTCCTAAAGGTCCCTGAGTGACAGCACTATACAGTATCAGAAAATGAAGCAATAGTGTCACGTTGACCATGTACATCCTGAGAGAGGTTTCATTTTTATTTCTCCTCATCCTTCTCCTCCTCCACATGCCTGCCTTAGGCTGTTATGCATGGGAAAAGCACAAAACGGTCTCCCCCAGCCCAGTTCCCTCAGGCAGCTTGGAACATCCCTCATGCTCCTGTTACAGTCTCTGCTAAAAAACATGACCCAGCAAACAGCAATCCTGTATCAAGCTGCAAACACACCAAGCCTCAATCAGAATTGCCTCCTGCACCACTGCAGCAAAAGTCAGAAGAAGCTCCACTTCGGAACAGCACTCACACTCTTGCCTGCCACTTGCCTCACTGCTTTTCCTTCATGAAGAAAAGGTGGACAGCAGCAGGCACACAAGCTGCAGCATAGAAATTCCCCTCACCTTTCCAGTAACATGAGCTTTGTACCCACTACATGAGAGATTTATGTCGTTCCTTTCCTCATGCTTGTGATGGCTTGAGACCACTTGAGAATGATTAAAATGCCTTTTTTTCTTCACTATCTCCTTTCTGGATCACTGGACCTCAAAATGAGAGATGGGTTTGTTGCCCATCTTAGGGGTGGATGCAGACAGCTATGAGGGGGGAAATGGAGGTGCCATCTCAGGTCTGGAGGAGGGCATTTCTAAAGGTCTTCAGCATTATTCCCTCACCCCTGTATGAGAACAGATTTTCTATTACTTATCCGAATCACAGGATGCTCAATTTTTCTTCAGTCTTCTGCCCCATCACCAGAAACTATAAGGCAGTTCCTGAACAGTGAAAAGTCCTGACCGCACGCTCTTTGGCAAAGATTATTGTCGGACCGAATAGTCCAGATGTCTGGATATACTAAGACTAACTCCATGAAGTAAAACTGACCTGGTAATACCAAATCAGATACATTCAAAGAGAGAAACTAGGATAACTCCTGATAAGAAAGAGAACCCAGCCAACATAGAATCAAGGCAATAGCAAAGGAGTCTGGCTCCCAGTCCCAGCAGGGAAAGAAATCAGCTGAGCAGTGATTTTTCCCTGGAAAGCTTCTGGATTGTTGCTATGAAATTCTGGACTCAATATCTGATTGAAGCCTCAAATATTAAATGCTGTACCCTAGGCTGTAGCTGCAGGACACTGCATGAGGTCAGTTAGGACCTCACTCTATGTGGGGTTCAGCACTGAAGCAGAAAAGAACATGGGTGAGTTTTGCATCATCGGTTTGCTGCTGGCCCTGCCAGTCTTTGGGACCAGCTGAGAGAACTCTCAGGTGCCTGACTCCTACTGTACATTTATCAGGCTTTTATTACAACTATAAAATTACTGGAGTTCCTGAGACATCTCCCTCAGTTTCATAGTTTCTTACCACATGGCCATTTGTTCTCCCTTCAATCTTAATAGGCTTCTTAGAACTGCCCTTTTTTTTCCATCCTGTCATTCTGACGACCCTTTACACTGCAGTCACATACATAAAGGGTGAGTGTTTAGATATTTTACTTAATCATCAATCAGTGGATTAGACTCCCCCTAAAAACTGAACCTGCTGATAGGCAGTCTCCATCTGGGAACGGCAGTCGTCTGACACACATATACCCACCTACTTTATAGTGCCGATGTCATAAAACATAACTTTATGACTTCCACTCAAACATTTAAAAGTCATTTTCAAAATAGAATCCCACTAGAAAGCATAACTTTCTCCATTGGCCAACCTTTAATTTCCTGCAGACAAAACTACCCGATTCAGCCCCAGCCCTTTCATCCAGCTCCATTCACTCTTCAGACTCCTATTCTTATACAGAACCATCTAGAACAGAAACTGCAGTAATATTAGGATAACATATTTTCAACAGCATCACTCTTGAATGTGGAAACCAGCAAGAAACTGCTCTGCAGAGCAGCTGGGAATCTAAGTCTGATTTAACAATTGTGCTACAACCTTGGGTGAGTCCAGGGGGGCCTGGACTGAATATGTGCGTGCATGAACATGAGAGAGGGAGACAGAGATTGTGGGTGATTGAGAAGGATGGATGCTATAATTTTATGCTTAGGATTCTGTTAGTACAATATGCATACGACACATTACTGATAAAAATAAAAATACTTATTACTATGATAAGCCCTGATCCTGCTTCATCCAAGTCAAGGCAAAACTTTCCACGACTCCAATGTTACTAGAGTCAGGCCTGTAGTGATTCACATTTTCACAGCACTGTACAGAGATAAATTAATGAATGAAAAGATGTGCATTAGATGCATCAATCCATCTGAAAACCAGGAGTTTCCCTGGTCTCAGAGGACCACTCTGCTCTCCCAAGCAATGGGAATCAAGGAAAAAGGAACAAATGCTAGCAGGAAAATAAAGGGATGGTTGGATTGAAGGCAGTGTGTGTGCGTGTGTGTGTGGCATGTAAAAACCTCCATCAGGTCAGAATAAGGTTCTCCTCATTTCTCCAGAATGGCAGAAAGACCCTAAGGTTAAAGTTTTGCACCTGTGGATTTATTATTTTCATGGTTTTTATTAATATTATAAGGGAGATTATCAATCATCAGAGATTGCCTAAGTGGCAAATAATTCAGGGATTTTCCTGAAAGTTACTGGCTCATTTGGAAAAAGTTGACCTTGATGTCCAAGGCCAAGTTACTCTTCTGTACCTTTATAACGAGTGCCTGTGGATGGAAGCTGCTACAGACTTAGGGGTTTCCACAAGCACCTACAAGGTCAGCATTTCATTGCAACCTTCATTCTGCCCAGTCTTTGAAGATCTTCATCTTCCAGCAGGATAATGCTCCACGGAACTCTACTGCAAGTTACATCTTCTCAGTTACCTCTTCTGCAAGATGGGACACGGTGCTTTTCTTTACACTCTGCATATATTAATAGACATAAAGCAAGGCCTGGTAGAAGCACTACAGATCAGAGGCTGCCAGCCCACTGTTTGCTTCTGAACTTCTTAGAAAGGTGATAGTTATAATTTCTGGATTTTTTTCATCCTGAAGCCAACACAGGTAAATGACATCCAGCCTTTCCTGCACCTTTCCATAGGCTATGGTCACACAACGGGCTGAAGTACGAAGTCCCTTGTCTGGCACAAGGAACAGGTACAGGGGTGGAAGGGTTGAGTATTCAGGGTCCTGCAACTGCTTTTCTCCTCGAACTCAGTAAGAAAGATGCAGGGTGGGAATGATTAGAAACAACCCCTCTTTTCAGGAGTGAATAAGCTTAGTCTTCTAGGGATCAGATGTCAGCAGTGAACAGCAGCACTGTCCCATTGCTGATCCCCAAAGTCCTCTCTTTCCTCAGCAAGTACACATTTGCATGATCTACCTTCCGAGCTCTGTCTCTCTAACACAAGCTGGAACTCTACCAAACTCTCAAAGCTGCAATGAGAAAACAAAACCCTGCTATTCCCCCACAAACACGGCTGATTAAATGTCATCTGTGTTCTCTTTCTATAAAAGACATTACAAAACCCCCCTCCCCAGCTCCCCTCCCCAGAAAACGTGCTTGCACACACACATCCATATCTACATACATGTGCCCATACACACACAGAGATGCACCACACACACACACATTCATACAGGAAAAACAACTTGCAAACTCCTGAAGGTGGAAAAAGGCAACTTGCAAATGTGCCTTTGTTTTCGATAAGCTCCCTCCCCCCGCCCCATAGCCCCACATTGCCCCTTCCCTCCCAAATAATTGCCTTGTCCTCCCCCCATCCCAGCTCTTCCAAAATAAATATTCTTTTTATTTGTTGGTTTAAAAGATTCTTTTAGGCTTGTAAGCAAGAGAGAGAGAGAGAGAGAGAAAGAAAAGAGAAATCTCATAGGATAAGAATGAAACCTTACTACCTCATGAACCCACGAAAGAATAAACATGAAGGGGTTAAGAGCAGTGACAGAAGAAAGATTAAAAAAATATAATCATACTGCGAAGAGAAAGATGAAATTCAGTAGTGAAATGGAAGTGAGAAGAGCGCAGCCAAAGATAACCTATCACCCCCACCAGTTTTTCTTTAAATCTCCCTGCCCCAATTTCTAAAATCTTTTCCTGTTTTTTGGGGGGTTTTTGTGTTTTTTTTTTCCTTTTTTCTGTCAGTTTTTCTTTTTTTTCTTTCTTTTTTTTTTTTTGTTTTTGGTATTTTTTGTTTTTTTTTTTTTTTTTTTCTTTACCTTTTAAGTATGTTTTGGTTTCAGTCTGAAGAAAGCATAGATCATGGATTAAAATAGAGCCTAAAAGTCGCAAAGTGCAATTACAGAATGTCTGTGTAAACAGGGTGTACTTTCCACCTTTCAGAATTTAGGAGCAGCTATTATACATTTACAAAACCCCCTCCCTTATACCCTTCTCTCCCTTACCCCACCCCCCTCCCCACACACACACACTCCGTGGTTCTACATGTGCTGAAAATAGAAGAGAACGCTTAGAATAAATCTAATGAATCAAAGGAATAAATGATAATGATAGTAAAGAGTAAAACCCAAACCCAAAAGACCACAACACTCCTGTGTTGTCATTGTCTGAGTGTCTGTCCCTATCTCTCTTGGAGGCTGCAGGCATCAATTTACATAGTACAACCAGTAAACAAGGTTGAAGAATCCAAAGGTGATTGGAAAAATGATTCGTGACCACTTGTCAATGGTGCTGACATCTGTCAGGTCTGGGATTTTGAGCTTCAGCTTAGATGACCGCCTGCGGAGACGGCAGTTGGCACGATTGCGGGCTGCAGCATGGTGGGTCAGTGGGACATGGCGGTCCAGGGTTGGGTGGTGACCAAATCCATCCCGGGAGGCCAGCTGCTTGCGGAACTGGATTCCTGAGCCTTCGAAGGACATGACAGAGTTTCGAGAGTCACCAACACTGCTCATCATGTCCGTGGCCAGAAGCTCGTTGTTCATCTCCAGAGTGCTGAGGAGGATGTTACCATAAGGGTCAACCTAGAACAGAGAAGACAGAGAGAAAGGTAGTGGGGATGTCATGAGCACACAAGGCCACACACACCATCAGGGAAGATTTTGAACTGTTTTTCTGTGTAACAAACAATACCATTGATTGAGTCACTTGTGAGCTATGAACCTGGACTTCTGCATTTGAAAATATTGTCCACTGAAGCACTAGCCACATGTGCTTGCAGCAAACTTTTGAGTGGCGTAGTGTGATTCTGCCAACACAGGAGGACCAAAAGCCACTGGGTTACTTTTGGGTACAACTGCCCCATGCAAGAGGGTGGTCCTGATCGAGGCTAGCTTGAAGGTCATGACAAAACGATCAAGGAGAAAATATTTCCAGTAATCACCAGACAGAGGGACTGGAGTTCATCTCTCACAATGAGGAGAAAGGCTGCTCCACAGCTCACCCAAGGCTGAATGAAGAGTGGAGAGTCTAAATTCTCCTGCTGCAATGAAAGAAGGGAACAAACCTGCTCTCTCACCCTCTTCTCCTCGTAACGATGGCGCTCGTTATTTGCCTTGCTGATCCGTTCACTCTGTTTCTTTTGCTGCCGGGGGCCTCGCCCAAAGAATATGTAGTTGACAAAAGCATACTCCAGGAGTGCCAGGAACACGAAGACAAAGCAGCCCATGAGATAAACATCAATAGCCTTGACATAAGGGATCTTGGGGAGAGTCTCCCGCAGGTGGGTATTGATGGTAGTCATTGTAAGGACCGTGGTGACCCCTGTAAGGAGGCGGTGGTGGGTAAGTACCAAGGTGGGATGGTTTCCTGAAATGCCACTCTCAGCCTCCCCATCCCTCTTCCCAGTTGGACAGCTTCAGGAGGGATAGGAGTAGTGCAACTGGGAAGAAAATTATCATTATTCTAAGCCCAGCTGCCCAGTACAAATCACTGCAGTAAATAAACCAGCCACAACAGTGGCAGAAAACAGTGGGAGAGATCAATGTCCTCTTGGTTCTTTAAGTCCTCCCTGATCATCCTTCTTTCCCTCAGCATGGCAGGAAACATTGTTTTGCTCTCAGTCTCTCAACCTCTTCCCCTTCCTTTTTTTCCACTTCGTGAACTCGTCAGGCTTTCCTGCACATTACTGAACGCCTCAGTATCCTCAGCATGATTTTATAATCTCCTGTGTTTTTCTAATACTATGAATAGGAGAAAGAGTGAAGAGAGAGATACCCTCTTTGTGGTGCTCTCTTGTTTTGCCTGCTTAATAGGCTTTTGTCTACACCCTTGAACCCGTCAATTCCCACCTTCCTCCCACCAGCTTCACCACTCACGACTTCAATTATCGTCTGTACACACTCCTCCCATGTTCTCATGCTCTCCTTTTTAGGCCTACTCAAATTTTCTGCATCTTAAACATTTCTTGGTCTCATTGAACACTTTTTTCCCCATTTACTCAGTCTCCAAGAGCCTGGTGCACCATGATTACTTTCATAGCTTCAGTCCTCCCCTTTATTTTCTTCTTGGTCTCTTCCGCTCTCAGGACTCTCAGAGTGTCTCAGATCTGTCTCTTTGACAGTCTTCTGCCAGCTTCAAAAATATGGCAATGAGCCTTGAAGCTTCTTTTGTGGGCTGTAACTTCTCCTCTTCAACCTAGTCTTCTTTTATGGCTTCTCTAGCTCAGCTGTCCTGCTTTACTTACTAGCTTGCTGATCTCCTTTTCTTCTAGTGCCCTTCCTCATCTCTCTGTTGGCAGCACTCTTAGTCTCCAGGGCCTTAATTTGCTCTGCTTGTCCTGTTTCCCCTTCACCCTCATTGTGACTTTAATGTCATTCTTGATAAAAGTTTTAAAGAACTAATAGTCTTCGGTTCAGAAAAAAGTAAACAAAAGAGAGATATATTTATATACAGACAATATATTATATTGTCTATATTTAGACAGTAGTCTAAATATCCAGAAATCTGGGGCAAAGAAAGGGGGAATAGAATGTTCTGCACATATCCATTAAGAACTGGACAAATTGCAATGGAGACATAGGACAGAGGGAAAGAAAAGCTTTTTGACGGTACAAGCAGGTAAATCTGAAGATAAAGTACCCAGAGCAGGCTGTGGAGTCTCCTTCTTTGGAGCTTTTTAAGGACAAGTTAGAGAGAGAGCTGTCAGGAATAGTTTAGGGAGAGTTCTGATCTACAATGTTTTTCTTCTGTCTTCTCCTTTGAAGCCAGATGTCAGCAGAAATTCAACAGCTGTGGATCTCATGTCCACCCTTCTGCTTGTACTTTCACTGTGCCAGAAGTGTCTGACATTCTCACTTCTCTCACTGATTATACTCTTGTCAATGCAACTTACCTTTTTAATTTATCATGTTCTTGTCCCCTCCCTGTCTCCCTGCTCCAGCCTCTCCAAGCAAGAAAAGCCAAATCATCTAGTTTGTATCTTTGTACAAACTGTCCCTTCTCTGAGTTTTCTCAAACTCTGTCTTCTCCTGGAACAAAGGCCCCAGCCTTTTCTGTAAGACCCAGCCTCTGCCTGTGCTCCATTGCCTCTCTGAGTTTTTTCACCACTCACAGATGAAATCCTTCTCTCTCCTTGGCTCTCATATTTTCTCTGAACTTTATATCATGTTGCAGAGCTCCATTCTCACATGCCAGCCATCCCCCTTTTCTCCTGTTCTTAAAAATCCTTGTCTGCAATCTATGCTCACGTCACTTCTGTAGCTTAAAAGACCTTATTCTACTCCTCTTATAGGAAAACAGTCCTATTTAGGGGAGCATATGCTTAAGAACTTGGACTTTAGCTACTGTCCCATATTTGTCTTGGTTATAAAGGTCTTCAGCTACAAAATGTGTTTGTATGGGGCCTAAACCATAATGAAAATGTGTAATGCCACTTCATTTTTTAATCCTTTAGCCATTCACTCTCGATTCTTACTACTCTCTGGTCACCCACCCTCTGCATTCATCATCTAACCAACCGGTCCTGGAACACCTGTTGACCATGAGGTGCCCAGATTTCTCTTCTTAAGAAAACAGGTACAAAACAGAGTGAAGGAACTGGTGGGCTCCTGACATGTCAGAAGCTGACACGTCTGAGAAGCTATGACCATCTATGTTCTTGTTATAGACTTTAAACTTGCACGCACAGAAATTTATGGTACAATATTTATTGATTCAAATAATGCAGCGTCAAGCTTGGGAAGTACTGATACTTCTGAATAAAAAACGTAGCTTTTCTTGCTGCCAATTTGAAGTTTATTCTCAGAAAAAAACATCCTTCTTTTAGGACAAGTCTGACAGACCTATGTGGCTTACTTAGCTGCTACCTCATAAAGAAAAAGGTATTTTTATTTCTTACAGCTGTCCTAGTTGATTTCCCTCAAAAAACCCACCTTCCTCAGTATATAATGAAAAGGTACATACCCAGTGCCACTCGTGCAGCAGAAGCATCATAATTGATCCAGAAGGAGACCCAGGACAGGATGGTGATGAGAATAGATGGCATGTAAGTCTGCAGGATGAAGTAACCAATGTTCCTCTTAATCCGGAAACTCAAGGATAAGCGCAGATACGAACCTGTCAGTGAGATATTAAAGGAAGATATAGTTTGAGAGGAGAGTGCCTCTGTCATTGCTGTGAAACAAAGTCATTCTTCCTTCCCACCTTCATCCCTTCAGCAACACAGCAGCCTGGAACAAGGATATAATTGTGTGTTGGCAGCTAAAGTAACATGAGAACAACAATTCATGTAGACTGGGAAAAAGGAGGTTATGTACTCTCACCATTACATGCCATTTGCATTTGCATAGCTTGAACACAGTATTTCACCTTTTTCTTTTTCTTTTCTTTTCTTTTTTCTTTTTTTTTTTTTTTTGAAGATCTTAACTGTTAGACTGCAAACTTCTTTTAGAGGAATATTGTCTCCCCTTGTGGGTCTCTAGATTACCACTGCAAAGGGACCCTGCTCCTAGCATGCCCCCGAGGCACTGCTGTAACATCACAGTCTGCCACCACCATTGATAGATTTCATGGCATTTCAAAAACTGTCCTTTTTAACAGGTGTGTGGCACACCCCATGCCAGATCAAAGTGATGACAGCAACCAAAATTCAAGCCCTTCCAACTTTCCAACTGGCAGTATCCGAACTGTCCAAGGTATTCTCTCCAGATCTTTTTATTGCCTTGTACAGATGGGTTTGCATCATTTCATAGACCATTTGTTTCCCAACTGATATATTCTTCTGCTTACTATTGCACCTACATTAGCTTCAAGAGCCTGTTGCAAACCACATAAAAATAAGGTAAAGGCTGAGAACCTTCTGAAGTGGTTCTGCTTTGAGCTAAGTTGACTAAGAAATGAAAACTACAGCCAAAAAGTGATCCCATAAGTCTCTGAAGAGAAGCAGCCAAAAAAGCAGCAGCAGATTTGCACGTTCCATCACATCTCTTCAGCAGAGACTCACCAGTAGTGAAGACCACTTCCCTGCTGACCAGCCTCTGCTCGATAATGGTGAACTGGGGCAGTTCTAGCACCTCCATCCCTGTGACAGCAGAATCGTTTCCTTGCCAGAAGAAGACAATGTCATCAACAGTGTAACCATCTGCAGAGATGAAGAAGCAGAGAGAGAGATCTAAGCTGAAAAGCTAGAGCAGATGACATCTGCATTTTCACTAAGGTGATTTGGAAGAGGATCCGAAGGAAAGCCCACACCATCCAATAGCAAGCACAGCCCCTCCCTGCTGATGCACTTTCCTTGTTCAGCTGAGCTTTGCAGTACAGACCCCAGAAGAAATAAAAATTGATCAAAACCCCCACTTCTGGCTAAAATTCAGGAGAGAAAGGTGAGAAGTGGCCCATCAAGCCTTGGTTTCTGCTACATAATCTCCATGGCTGACATGACAGGGACTTGTGAATCAGAATCAGAAACCTCCGTCAAATGCAGCAAACACGGCATTTTGCTTTTTAATAACTGCCTCCTTTTACCAGAAGGGGGAGACCACATAATACATTCTGGTTGGACGAGGTAAACAGAACATCTAAGTATTAAAAATTCCCAGAGAGAAAAAGATTTACAACAGTAGTTGAAAAAAAAAATTGAACATCAGAGCAACTCCGACTTCTAAGTTTTCTCAGTCATAATTTGGAGCAGGGAAGTGGACAGAGTCTATGAGATCAGGGGCTGCTTTTACTAAGTGCTGGCTGAAAAGAGCAGTAACCGGAGAAGAGAGGGAGTCAGGCTGTTAACAAATACTCATTGCTTATGTTTCAGGGTAATAGATTTGTTAACTCATTCAAGGGTACAGCCTTTTACTTTAACAGCAAACTATACATGTCAGACAGGGCCACGTGGGCTGGAAGTGCTGGGGAGCCCAAAGACACGGTCCCAGGAGAAAGACTTCCCAGATGCTCTGACTCCTGGAGAATGAGGTCCATGGGATGAGATCATGCAGCCGCTTTCCCATCAGTGTGACGTTCACAATCCTGCCCATTGCTCTTATGGGCAAGGATTCATCTCCACTTGAAAATTAAAGCCACTTGTGGCAAGCTGAATTTAGAAGCACTGTGGCTCTTGCTGCACAGAGTGGCCTGTTATTCTAAGCAAAGTGCAGAGCTTCCAGGAAGATATGTACAGGCTTTGGAGTGGCATGGTGCAAGGCTGCCTTTAGAGTATTAACTTCACATATGCCCACAGACAGCTTTTATTCACAGCCTGGCACTGCAGCACAACAGCCTGCCTTATCCATAAGACCTCACAGCAGAGAGGCCGTTGGCTAGCAATACCCACTGAGGCTACCATCCACCAGGGAGAGCTGCCACCAAAACCAACCCGAGTGTATTATTGGGACAGGGGGAAGGAACAGCTGTTGAATGTACCATGGAGGAGAAATTCTTCTACGTAGCCTTAGGGGCCAAGTATTACTCCAGATCAGAGCTGAACCTTTGAGAATAGTGTTATCTTGCAGATTCCAAGTGGACAAAGAGATGAGCAACCTGGTCTGATTTCATAGCTGACCCTCGTTTGAGCTGCAGGCTGGACTGGAGTTGCCTCTTCCCAAACTGAATTATTGGATGACTGTGTAGTCTCTAGGTCCACATCCTGTGCTCTCAGTCATTACTGTGCTTATTCATGGGTGCTGAAAAATAATAACAATCTTCCAAATGCCATGTCAGATCTGCTTCTGATGTAAATTAGTTAAGCCAGATCTTCACCTCCTCCACCCATGGCAGGCTCCTGCTCTCATGTCAGTAAGTGGCAAAGCACCCACATCCAAGAGCCCACAGAGATTCAGGACCCTTAGGTTATCATCTCATCTGTGGCAGATACTTGAGTGTCATAGGCAATTGCACTGCCTTGAGTACCTCAGTTCTGTGCACAGGGACTGGTGATTGCATCTGGTTGCAGTGTCTCTCCCAGAGCACCAAGACCAAAGGTGAAAAGCAGCAAGAAACAGTCAAGTCCCCCATTCCTCCCTCTGTTTGACTCCAGCAGCTCAGACCCTCTTGCAGCTAAAAACATTTTGTGCAATTTTACATTTGAATTCATCTGGCTCATACTTTCAGACTCTGGTGGCTGGTCTGACTTTTCCTAGGAGGTTGCCAAGCCCTTTCCACCCGTACTGCAAAGAAGTCACCTCTCCACCTCCTTTGCAGCAAACAAACCAGATTGAGCTACTGAGGTTTTTCACTGCAAAACATCTGCACTAGCCCTTGAACCACTTTTTAGCATCTTTTCTCAACATCTTCTAATTTCTCAACTTCCTTTCTAAATTTTAGAAACCAAATATAGACAGAGTCCCTTTCCCCTCTCACCAGCAACATATTCAGAGGCCCATCGATTCTCTGCTCTGACTCACGACTTCCCTGGTTTACATAACCAAGGCTCACTCCAGCCTTTTTTGCCAGAGCCCTGCTACGAAACCTTCAGCAGTGGTGCTTAGGGCTTCCATCCCTCCAACATCTCCCCCAGCCCGGCAGTCTGGCCCGTGCTCCCGCACCCAGAGCAGACCTCTGTATTTAGATGTTTTCAAAAGCGTTCGGGATGTACTCAGATTGGGATGTATTCAAATGTGCACCCAGCAATCCACACAGACTGCTGCCTTCATCATCCACAAATTTAACAGCAGTGACTTCAGATTTACTTCCTGATCAGCCATGAAAATGTCAAATTGCAGTAACTAATTTTAGGAGATCTTGCAGTTAACTAGCTCTATTCCATTTATTCTATGATCAGCTGGTACTGGGTACCAATATTTGCTGGTTTTTTTTTTTATTACGGCGTTATGCAATATGAAATCAAACATGTTTTTCAGGAAGCCATTTTTAAAAGTGATTCTAAAGGAAAAGGTTGCTCAGTCTAAAAATAAATGCTTCACTTGGATTTCTAGCTTTAGAAAGCACACCAAGTTTCCATTTCACTTTTAAAAAGTGAAAAGAACTTTCACAAAGACAAGTCATTTCAAGCTGCAATATCATAAAGTATTGATACAATGTCTGAAAATGTCGGATTAACAGCCTGTTTGCTGCCTGCCTCGTCAGGTTGTTGTTGAATTCTGGCACGCAGTGAGGCAGGGCTATACATGGTGAGCTCTGTCTTTGAAATGGAGGGATGGGATTAACAGGCAGTGCCAGCACCGGGTTATTTTCTGCAGGTAAGTGCCCCAAGCTGCCTTGGGGAAGGAGACCCCAGCTGCCTGCTGGTGCCTTAGAAATGCAGCAACCCTGCATCACAGAAGGGTTATTTTGGTTGTTTGTTTGGGTTTTTTTTTTTTTATACTTTGTTTCTGAAGTCAGCCATAAACGGACTGTTATGTCAGAGTACTGTGGGCTTGGAGGTAGGCAAAATGGAGCCATGCAAGTTTCGAATGTCCAAGTGTGTAAAAGACAAAAGCTCTGAGGAAGGAAATGATTTAATATCTTCATCTCTATGTAGATGTTAGAAATATTGGAAGAAAATGTAGCTTTGACTAACAAATTGTCTTGATATGTCCCGTCAAGAACAAAATCGCGACATGGGGAACTGTGGGTAATTCTCAGCCTTCTCTTTTCTTGGTTGTACTGCAAACTATTTTCAAAATGCTAAGGAGTGCCAGAAATGACATGTCATCAGTGCTTCCAGCAGAACCTAAATTACATCCCATTACCCACCACGACAAGCACTTCGATGGCTTCGCATCCTGAGCAGTGAGCAGGAAGGGGGCTCCCCAGCACAGGCAGGACTAGTAAGGTGGCACAGTGCCTTCCAACTATGGATGCTGTGGGACCTCTTTTATGAAAAAAGCAATTCTCTGATAATCACCACTGAAGCTGCATCATCATTACTGTGAAATCTGCTGCTCTGGACCGCTCCTGTGGGGATACTGCGGTGAATTTTTATGAGGAAGAGCTGGACCTCCTCCACCAGCATGGTCAGGAGAGGCTTTCATAGGAGCTAAGGGAATATCCAAGCGTGGAGGGACTGCGGAAGAGCTCAGGTCCCACCTCCCATGAAGAGCAAGGCCAGCCACCAGCAAGGGTGGGATTCCAGAGCTTTCTAAGGGTCTCAGCCTCACTATTCTGAGGGTGAGAGTGATTTTAATGCCCATCTTTTTGCTAGATCTCCATTTTACTGGCCATTTCATTCATAAGGTCCCCTCAGGATGGAATTTGGATGAGGGAGCCTGATCCTGCCCCAGAGGACATCCTTCAGGAGGGGTGGCTCACAACCCCCCTGGGAGGCATCTCATGAGTGAGTAGCTGTGGCTGGGGTGGGTGGCATTGGGTAGCACAAAGTGGCAAAGGGCAGGCATGAAGCATACGCACAGCTCTCGATCTCCAGCGTGCAGTTTTGCTGGTCCAGGGGGTACCTCCGCAGGTCCATCATGCAAGCTGCCGTGGTGGTGATCCTGAAAGGAAGGGGAAGGGAGAAAAAAAAAATCAGTTGTGGGGGGTTTTTTAACAAAAAAAAAAAAAAAAAAAGAAATGAAAGGCAGACGTGGAAGTCAGGCAGCATTTGGGGCTGCTGTTTCCCTGGAAACCGGGGAGATCCGTGGTGGGAGGTGTGCGAGGCGGGGAGGGGCTGGATACATCTCACCCTCAACTGCACAGCTTAAAGCCTTCATGACTCACGTCAGCAAGGCAGTATCTCTATTAACGGTGTGGGAAGGGATTTGTGTTCCTTCTCTGTCTCTTCCTTAAGTGAGACAAAGAAACCAGGAGTAGGCAGAGCTACGGGCAGTGGAGGAAGAAGAGAGGCATGTCAGTTTGTAAGAGGGAGACAGCCAACACCTGTCACAAAACAGAAGACTTATTGATTAAATTGCCCAACAGCGACCTATGGAGAAGAATAGCTGACCACATTATCACCTGCCTTCCTCCAGAGTTGCCCTAGTGATCCTACATGCAGCCCCCCACCCACCCATGCCCCCTCCATTGCATCCACTTTGGCACTGCCAAATCCAAAAGCCCAGACCCCACCAATGGGGCCCTTCTGCCCCAGGGCAGGTAACAGAGCCACTTTTGTACAACCAATTGCATGATCAAGATTCATGAGAGACACAAAAGTGTGTGCATTCATCCCTCCCGAAAAATAAACATGGGGAAAGAATGAGGGTTGGTGTTGCTTTGGGGGTGTCAGAGAACAGAGTGGGGACAGAGCAGCACGATGCCTACAGAGGGGTTCACATGAGGGTACAAGGAGGGTTCGTGGGTGTTACCTGTTGTACGGAAGGAGATTGTTCTCTGGGATGGGGAATTTTGGGATGGAATAGATGAGGGAAGAGGGCATGAAGCCAGGCAGAGCAAATCAACAGCTAACTCATCAGCCTGGTAACAGTGCCCTAGAGTTAACAGGCTGCCCCTATTTCTCAAATATATCCTCCCCTCACCCTTTAACGCAGTTTTCTTCCTGCGCAATGTATGTGTGCAGAGTGCTGAAGAAGGAAGAGAGATTGGTGCATTTCCCCCCCTCTTTTTTTCAATTAACCATCTGGAAGGCATTAATCAAGCTACACATTTTTTACTATGCAGGCATAACCACTGAACTGTTAACGAGAAAGCTTTATCTTCTGAGCCCTGTGGCCTGGGAGAGAGAAAAGAGAAGGAAAAAAAGAAAACGAGAAAGCAGAGAGGATGAGATGGCAAACCAGCAAAAAAGGAAAAAAGAGAGAAAGCATCAGTGATAGAAAAAGAGACCATAAAGGGGGAGAGAATGGGTGAAGCTGGACAGAAAATTGGAAAGTGGGGGCAGAAGGTGGGGGGCAAGCACCTGTGGGAGAGGGCTGCCCCAGCGGGGGTATTGGATCAGGAGCTGCAGCAGGGCAGGAAAGCAGCCCCGCAGAGCTGCTGGCTCTTTAAGAAATCTTGTGTGCTAAATTTATCTCTCTGCTGTCTGTGAAGACTGTTTGTAGGAGATGAAGCCTTGAGGAGAGCCTTTGCCACTGCCTGCCGTGCTATAAATAGAACCAAAGAGAGGGAGGGAATTTATATATATCCTCACTGGGTCTAGATACAACATTGCAACTGCCCTCTCTCAGAGCAGGGGGCCCAAGTGAGCTCTTAACCCTTTTATCTGTAATGCGGTCGGGTGGAGGAGAAAGCTCGGAGGGGGAGAAGGATAACAGAACAGGGGCCACTTAAAAATTATCACTATGGCTTTGGGATTGCACGTATTGCCTTTACAGCTTCCCAGTCTGGCATCTCTAGGAAGGCTGCTGGAAAAGCAATGCCTCTCCCACCCTAAACCTCCTGGACCAGGGTAGCTAGGCACAGGAGGCCATGGTGGAGGAGCAGATCCAAAGCACACCTGGGGGGAGCTGCACCTTGCCAGGAAAGCCCAAAGTGTCAGATGCGGAGTCGGTCCTGGCCAGGCACTGAGACCGAAGAGCCGTGCATGGGTATGACTCATCCTCCTATGCCGCACATGGCATATACTGTATATATTATACTGCACCCATAGGAAACAGCAGTTACAAATATGCTTCCCTGTTTTCCCTAAAGTGTGAGATGTAAAAATGTATTAAACGAAAATTTTCCAGCCCATTTGTGGGACCCTACTGGCTAAAACATTTCCACAGCGTCCATCCCAAAACTGCAGCTTGGCTGGCTAACTTGGCCACACAAAGAACAGGGAGAGACTTTTCTGATTTGAAATGGACCCTCTTGCCACTCGACAGGATTTGCTTATCACCTGCAGTGCTGGCTGGAAATGCAGAGCATGACAGTGTGAGCTATGGCTGCCACACTCCATGAGCCAAACCCTGCTCATGCTAACAGCCAGCATAAATCCAGAGCCACTCTAAAGATTTTTGCAAGATCACACCAATTTATATCAGCAGAGACTTACACCAGGGCAGAATTTAGCCCTGTCGATTCAAAAAGAAGAGAACCTCAGTATAGGTAGGACAGAAAGGAGAAATCCAAGATTGAGCAGACATCTGTCCTCAAAATAATAATTTCTCTTTCCTTCCAATTAAAAGGCACCGTATGCCGCACCGTACACTTCAGCATCCTCTAGAGATACCCCAGCTGGCTGCAGGCCCCAAACTTCTGGTGATCTGGCCGTGTAATGCTGTTTGGGCAGGTGCAAACTGGGGCACTGTAGGGTGAAGGTTTTGCTCTGTTTCCAGAGCAGAGGTAGCACAGCTGTCCGCTCCATTCTGGAGCATTTTAGCTGCTGTGTTGAGCCCATGGTGAAGCGTGTCTGGCAAGCCCAGGGACACCAGAACCACAGGACCACCTGGATGGTGGATAGCTCCTGCAGCATGATAAGATGTGAAGGGCATTTGGCCTGGGGCATCAGGTCAGCTCAGGTCCTGCCTCTGGGCTTCATATCCCTGATAAACCAGCCCTACTTGGGATAAAGCAAGTGGTAATGCAGAGAGGAAGGGGAATCTTTAGATTCCAGATTTCAAAACGAATCCTGGACACCAACTTCCCTTTGCTATACCCTGCTTGAAGTCCATGGGTGACTCACAGCATCACAACCCTGTCATTGCTTTACACAGCACCTCCCAGTGTTGGTGAAATGTCCGCCTGTGGCCTCTGTGACTAGACTCAGCATTCACTTGCTCCTAGAGAGGACAAGAGATTTCTCTAGGTCTTTTGGTGGCTATGTACTATGGGCAGCTAGGACACAAAGGGATGAGAGGTTCCACTCAACTCCGGCAGCCAAAGGGGACTGGGAGCAAAACTGATACCCCAGCAACTTTGTGGGGTCACAGTACATGCCATCGCTGGTCCAGAAGGCCATGGGACTAACCTCTGCCTTATGTTTTGTTTGTTGGGTATAAGCATATTACCTTGATATGCACTGAGCTGATGTTGTCATGCTGTTGCTGAGAAGACAGCATGGGGAGGATTGCATAGAGAGGTAGGTAGGGGGTATTGGCACTAAGGAGCTCCTGGGTGTCTCAACAGAGTTAACAGGCAATAAATGTGGAAAGAAATTAAGAGATGGAAAAACGAGGAGAGGATCAAAGATTGACGACAGCATAAGCACTGATGGGGAGGCAGGAGTGGACATGAGAGACAGGAGAACGCACAGGACAGGAGGCCACCAGGGTGAGGGAACAGAGAGGAATCAGTAGTAAGGGGTAAAACAGCCTGAGGAAGGAGAATAACAAGAGGTTAAAAGACAGGAAGCAGAGGAGGAGCAAATACTCTTTCTGTGCAAAAGGAGGTGAAGAAACAGAGGACAAACCATCACCTTGTAAACAGCTCTAAACAGAGTGCGCTTCTTCCAGGAACCAAACACAACCAAAGGGGAAGGGAGCAGGAAGTGGGGGCTGGAGGGAACACCAGGGAAGGATGCCACCTTCCCCATGGCATTAGCAAGAGGCACTGGCACCCAGCCAGGTTGTATCTTCTCCCTCCTCCTTCTCCTCTCTGACTTCTCTACCCACCTCCCTCCTCCTCCTCCTCCTCCTCTCCGACTTCTCTACCCACTTTCCTCCTCTTTTAAATTCAAAAACTTGTGTGGTGTGAAATTTCATGTGCTTTGACAGCAACTCACAGACACTGCCCATAGGAGGGGAGTGGCTTCCCAGTGTTTTGCACAATGGGCTCGATGAAACAGTCTCACTCCCTCTGTCCGCAGAGCCTGGCCGCCACCACCCCTCTCCGTGTCCTGTTCCCCTTTCCTCCCTCCATCTCTGCCCAACCTGTGGGCCTCTGGGCCAGCCCCCTCATATGTCATAACCTTTACACCTCCTTCCCCACAAAAGACAGTCATGCCTTTGTCCTAATCATTTCTCCTGAGGTCTGTAGGCAGCCATGCTATCAATCAACCAAGTCCTCACTGCCCTGCTATTCCAGTGCACAGCTGGCAGGCAGACACAACTCATCTGGGGGGCAGACAGGGCTGTGGAGAAACCACCATACCTCTCAAAAAGAAAAAAAAAGAGGGGGGAGGGGGGGAAGGGATATGCATTCATGAGATGTCAAGCAGCAACGGCAGTCTTTGGGCTGACGGAGATGTGCCAGCACAGATCCAAGCAGAAGCCAGTATGGCATGGATATCTTGCTCTGGAGAGCATCCTTCAACCCCAGAAAAATGGAGACCATCTCTAGAAAAGCCGCCACAAAACTCTAAGTCACACATGGAAAGTGCTATGTCTCTGTTTGTTACAATGAGGAAAGCTCTGCCCACCTGAAGTTTGCATTGACAAAGCAGGTGCTGTCACAGAAAGGGTAATACAGCTTCACCCTGCTGACCCTGTGCTGCTGCCTGCTCTGCAAGCTGAACCTGTCAGCAGCAGAGGACTGTCCCGCCACAGCTGCAGCTCAACACGGAGTGCTCGAGTTTCTGCAAAGCATCAGACCTCCACAAATACTTGAGTTCTCTGATATGAACACCACCAGCCATTTCATTCCCTCTCTGATACTCCTCATAATTCTTTACTTATTAATGATTTCTTCTGTCTTATTTAAAATGATTATGTAAGTTCACAGACGTAGATCAGCATAGAGCTCCAACCTGCCTTTAAAACCTGCTACTGTTAAATGTCATCTTCTTTCCTTCTCCTTATCCTGTTGCTAGCTGCCTCTAAGATAGCTGTTCTTTCAGCTCCTGCCTCAGTGAGATCTCCCTCTACCAAACCTCAGCTCTGAAGGCTCTGAGCTACCCTAGATCATCTCCAAAATGTTGAGAGAACCAAATGCACCAGCTACAAATTTAAGGGGCAAAATACGACTTCCCCAGAATACCATCTGATTTCAAAAGGAGCAGGTCCAGACTCCTAAGGAGGACTGGGTGAGAGAGGGGGAAAGACTTTTGAGGAGTTCCTAAAGCCAGTGGTGTCCCTTTCACCTTAACTTCATCTTATAAAACAAACTACTGCACTATCTGCAGCATAACTGTGTATAAACCAGCAAAGCAGACATGCCTGGCAGTGGTTTCTGGGCCAATGTCAGTTAGTATGGAATAGTCTTTGTCTGTGCTTAAATTCTTACACTCCAGTAAAAAGGGCTTGGCTGCATGCAAAACACCTAATGAGAGTGATCAGAAGCCTCTGCTGTGCTCTAACACTGATTGCCCAAGAGACTGTTTGTGGACACAGACCAAACCCAGGAAACAAAATGACTATGCAGGCCACTGATGTCCAGTGCCCAGGAATACCTTTGGCTTCAAAAGAATGTCACCTAAAATTCAGTAAGGATTAGAATAGGAGTATAGCACAGGTACTCCCACCATTCCCTTCCTAATACAAGAGGAGACAGAGCCAGCAGTTCAGGCACTTATCCTATTTTGCAGTTATGGATTAAGTGTCGTCATACAGGGTCTAACACAAACACTCTCACAGCAAATATAAATGTTTTTTTAAATGGCAGGTTGTAACTTTTTGGATTTCAGATCTCCCAAGAATCTGAAGATGTTTCTGTCCTCACGGGATACAGAGTCCCAAAGCTCACAACAGTTTGCAGCGATAAGGAGAATGGTTAGAAGCAGCTTGGGTTTCAGGACTTCTGCAGGCTCACCCCATGGGGCAAGTTAGACTCGTAAGGGAATTCGAGTGACTAAGAGGAGAGAGAGAGGCAAAACTGATGTTTTGCTGAACACGGGGAAAAAAACAAAATTGAATTTTTACTCTGTACATTCTCAAAGTCAGTCATAAAAACATGCTGGCAAATGTCACCTTCTGCCTGGCAGTAAGCACAAACTTCGAAGGGCCTGGAGGGATTTATAAACCCATGGTGGATTTTTGCCATTCTTTTAACACAGTCTGATCTTTGCAAGCTCCTGGAGGTCATGTTAGAACCAAAAGCAAGGCAAGGATATAGAATATTTTCCCCTTGTGTCTTTGCCTAAAACTGGCTCCGTAAGCCTTGGCACAGTCCTGCTAAGGTCACTCTGTTTCCAAAAGCAACTGTGCTTGCACCGGCATCCTTTGATAAATAACAGTGTGCACTACACTCAGATGAGGGAGAAAAAAAAAAAAGCTCTTCTAAACTAGTACTTAGGGTACAAGTCATCCAAATCAACCATTTTTCCACTCTGGGAGAATGCAAAGCAGAGTTGCCTTGGCTGCAAGATTTTGCTTTCCTGCCTCTTTATTCTATTTCAAACGTGCTGTGCACCTGGCAAGTTGTCAGCGGGATTGGGGGACAAGTGAGGCCCAAGTGGAACATGTTTAAAAGTATTCGTTTGTTAGAGTTGCTTTAGACAACAATGACCTGCACTTAAAAGAGCAGGATGTCTCTTCCTTCAACAGCATCAGGCCGGGATGAAGTTGAATTAATAAAACAATAACCCATGACTTAAATCCGTGGAATTTGGCAAAGAATAGACAGGGTACATGGATGAGCTCAGACTGGTGCCTGGGATAGGATAAGCAGAAAGATTAAGAGGTGCTGCCATGGTGAGCCAGGCAGTCAGGGCACATAAGCTGCTTCAGTATCTGTGGGGAGACAGCGTGAATCACCTGTTTGTGGATACTCCTTGACCTCTATTTTTGCTAGTAAACAAGTCAGACTTAAAGAAGATGTAGCACAGGCAGCAATTCCAGCCAGGTCCTGATGGTGCTTATCTTTGCTCTTGCAACATTCTTGCAACACTCTGGCATGCTGCTTCATCCTGTTTTAGTGAGCTTCTACAACAATTCTGAATTTCCATATTAAACTTCCTTCCAGTGTTTCCAGCTAAGTCCTTCACCCTGACCTAGGAAGCAAAAATGCAGAAGACAACCTCGACTGGAGAACCAGGCTCCTAATTAAATTCTCATTTCCCCCCACCCATCTACTGAACTCTTCTCTCACCCCCACATCTTGATGCTAAGGAGCTGGCCCAAATCAGAGCTCTGTGGTGGGAGCAGTACAAGTCTGCAGGACTAGCTCCAAGGGGCCGGCTAGGATGGACATAAGCCCAAGCCACGTTGCCAAAGGAGAGGTTTCTGTTGCCTTTGCCTAACCTGTGGAGGGAATAGGCAGAGCTACTAGAGACAGGACAGATTCTGAATCAACTCTCATGTTTCCAGAGAAACCTCTCTCAGGAAGGAAAGGTGAAGCAATGATTGCAGATTTCTTCCCTTCTGGCCTGTGAGATGGGAGAATAAAATTGCTCAGTGGTCTCGGTACAGAAAAAGCTTATAACCCATCAGGCCATCTTCTCCGCAGAAAATAAATAACACCCATGGAGAGCACGAAGACATGATTGCAAAGAGCAGGCTGTAAGTGAGACAGGAGCAGGAGAAAGTTTCTGTCAGCTGGAGAACCCAACAACCCAGGCTGGGACCTGGGGAATGTAATATAGACAGTGCTGGGTCCTGGTCAAGAGACAGGTTGGAGATGGGAGCTCTGAAGAAGTCCCCAAGATGAGTGTCCAGCAGAGCCCCAGCCATGGAAAGCAGGCAGGACAACCCTGGTGGCACCACACACCACGGTGGCATGGGGGGCTCTGACAACGTACCTGGTGTTGGATGCACAAGCGTGTGGGGTGCTTGACATATGGTAAGCTGCATTGCTTCCCAGTGTAAGGTGAGGTGGGGCTCTAGCTACTGCCTTGCTCAGGAGCAAGGTCTGGTCCGCAAGTCAGGTCAGCAGTAGCTTGCTGCCATGCAACGGCTGATGTCCCCCAAGAGCCACTACCTTGCAGGGGTCAAGGAACTTACCTGGTGAAAAGCAGAAATTAAGTGCTGCCAAAGCAAATATGCCCAGCTTCTCTCAGATTAAAACTGCAAATTTTGAGTTGAAGTATAACAATACTCTCCCCCTTGCTTTAAACACTGAACAGGTATTTACACTGATGAGGATAGCAGGGGTCTGCTTCTCCAGGAGAGCACTCACTGGGCTCAGAGTCTCGCTATACCTTGGCACCTTTGCATGCATCCAAACTGCCTCATCTCCAAAACACACCTCATTACAGTGACTATCATGGACAGGAATAAAAAACTCGAGAACACACATGCACATGCTCCCCACTACCACCTTGGCAGGAGGAGATCCCTCATTCTCTCTGCACAGGATTTAGGCTCTGTCATCAAATTCCTCTGCAGTTTTTCAATTGCTCAGTTTACATTGCCTGGGCTCCTCGCCAGCCAGGCATTGCATCTCACTTGCTGGTCCACCGAGCTTCGCGCCTGCTTCCCAGAATCCCAGCCCGCCCGCTCCCGCTGTGAGCTCAGGGATGCAGTCTGGGCTCCTCAAAGCACCTGTTTTGCCAGAATTTGGTTTTGTCCCTAATTAGAATGAAATGAAATACCTTCAAGAGTTCCCTGAGGAATGTTTTCAATCTGGTTTCAAATACGATTTCAAATTAGCGTTTCAGCATTGTTACGGTTGTTTCTATTTTTAAGTCTCTGAAAACAGCAAAGCACTGATGACATCAGCATTTAACAAGTATCAACTTGTTTCACTACCAAATGGATGCTACATGGTCTAGAAAGGAAGTAAAAATCTGACTGTAATGCATTGCTTGTATGTGTGATAATGTAAAGCTTATTGAATATTGTGGCAGGGGTGGACTAGGCAGTCTCTGGAGGTCCAGATAAAGCCTTTGGTGATTGTCTATGTTACTCAGATGTCAGTAGTGGTAGTAAAGCAGCTTAAAATAGTCAGGGCAATATTGACATAAATGAAAAATTCTCTACGTAAAATTAGGACTGAACATCAACATTCTCTGAAATGTTTTTTCTTAAATGAAAAATTTCTCTCTAATTTTTTGTTTAAAATTTTATGAAGCCAATGCAATTTCTGACAAAAAGCCATTAGGAGGAAAAATATATTGAATTCAGCCAGTGCTATCCAGCTCTTCCTCAGTATTTTATCTGCCTCCCTTCCCTACCCAATAGCTGATTGCATTGTCTTTCTAGGTATCTCCTTTATGCCTCTCTTCACATTGCAGACTTCCCACATAATTTTAGCACTTTCTGCTGTGCGCCCCAGGTGACCAGCTCTCCTATGCTTCATAGGCACTTTAAATTCCTGCCAGGTGATTGGGGGCCAGGTGAGTTCAGGCACCATCATGCCAGGTTACACTTCCTGAAGCCCCTGTCAGCTCTGCAGGTTTGCATTCTCCTATCCCACTTCATGTTTGCAGAGATGAGAGTGCCCTCTGGACTGGGTCTGGGCGCCAGGCCCCCGTTTGACCTTCTGGGCTTTATGCCATCTCTTAACTCATTGGGGAAGGTGGTGTTCTACCAGCTCTGACTCCAGCCCCACAGCAGCCCAGCATCGCTGTCCTGCTGCAGCCCACTGCTGTTTATGCTTTCCTTTTGTTGGAGACCTGTCAACCAGCTTTTAATCTGAGCCCAGTGGAAATTAATTTTGGAGTAAGCTTTTGTACTGAACACTTTGCTAAGATGTAGCTGTATTACATCTGCTGCATTCCCTTCATCCATTAATTTGTTAATTCTACCAAAACCAAGCATATGCTTTTCGACACACAACTTTCATAATGAAGCAGAGTGCAGGAATAAAGAGCTTCGTTTACTCATGCAGACAAGTTATCTGAAGCCTGATCTTGTTCTCATTGAAGTCAGAAACAAAACACCCAATGACTTGCGCGTGAGCTAACTTGGACCTTGGGGTCTGATCCAGTACTTGAGCCTTATCCTGCCAGTCGCTTGAACACTTGCTAAAGGCGCGGGCCTGCCGGAGTGTTATCCTCCCCAGTCTCTGACATCAGAGGCTGCTGGAAAGAAAAATGACTGTTGTGCCACAAATAGCATGATTGAGTCACTTTGCTACAGGATCAGCTCAAAGAGGGGGAATAGGCTGGTGAGAAGGTAGCAGGAGAAGGAGCAGAGCTTTGTTATTTCGCTCGGGGAAAAACAAACAGGCAAACAAAGGAAAAGAAACAGAAATTGCCTCCTTTGACCTTCTTCCACCAGGGCAACTCCTTTTAATGAATCCCTCTGAAAAATGCAGGAAAAGACAAGAACAGGCTTCAAAAGACAGGAAGGACCTACATTTTTTTCCCATTTACAGGACAAGCATAGGTGCATTTTTACAAAGATAAAAGGAACACAGGCAAATATTTGATGACTATTTTCTTACTTGCTGAGCACGTGACTATGGATTTTTGAATAGAATTACAGTTATTTTCACCTGCAAACTGGACTTAGTACTTCTGTAAGCAAAATCGCAGGTGCAGGAGTCAGTACAGAAAGCAGCCCTAAAGAAATTGTCCACACCTCTACAAATAAAGCTAGAGGGACTTCAAGCATTCAGGGCACCTGGCTTGGCCCCCAGAACCCCGATGTTTTCAGGATAGTAAAAGCCGGCCACCCTGACTGGAGGTACAGTTTCAGAACAGGAACCACTGTTGCTTGGTGCTTCATTTTTGTAATTGCCATTTCTCCAGGGGCAAGAAAGCAGCTTCCAGGAAAACCAGCCAAAAGTTAAAACAACACGGGCAGCTCTTACTATGGCCCTGGAAGTAACAGGGGCAAACAGCTGTCATTTGGGGTTTTTTTTGGCCTGGATGCAATTTTCCTCATCTCACCCATGTTTACACAGGTCATGTGGGGAAGGGGAAGGGGAAGGGGAAGGGG
>NW_010428497.1:0-21914 GCF_000710305.1 Buceros rhinoceros silvestris
GGTCAGTTTACAACAAAGCTTTCCAAAACAAAGGGAAGGTTTGGCTAACCCAGGACAGCCTTACAGGGCTAAACGAGCTCCATCTGCCCGGGTTTGGAGTCAGAGTTGTCCTTCTCCTCGGATGGTTGCCTGAAGGCTAGTGAGCCCATCCTGCCCAGGGACACACTTTGTCTGACCCTTCAGCTGAGACCTGTCTGGCCTGGGAGACCCCACCGGAGGCACATGCCACCACCAGCACAGCTCTCAACCTCACAAGGGCACGCAAGCTCTTTCCCCACGATAAGGGGTGTCCATCAAAGAAGTAACAAGTAATAGGGTGAGAGGAAATGGCCTCAAGTTCACCAAAGGAGATTTAAGCTGGATATCAGGAAAAATTTCTTCCTCAAAAGAGTTGTGAAGCATTGAAACAGGTTGCCGAGGGAAGTGGTGGAGTTACCACTCCTGGAGGTATTAAAGCACACATGAATGTGCTCCTGACAGACACGATTTAGTACTGAGTTGGCAGTACTGGTTTAGCGGTTGGACTTGATGATCTTACAGGTCTCTTTCAAAAAAATAATTCTATGATACTATGATTTGATGATTCTGTATTATTCCCCGTGTAAACCTGATGCACATAACAGGCATTTGATGTGTTGAATGCAATAGATGCATTTCAGCAGTTTCGTTTCACCGCTGCTTCTGGTTCATTTCATCTTTAGGTATTTATCTCTATTTTGGAGCTTTCTGATAACTGGTTGTCTGAGGGGATGTAGTCATTCATGGCAAAGACAAAATTAATTGTTCACAGCATCACAGAGTAGTATCTACAAGGACTTTTTTTTTTTTAAGGTGTCATTGTCAATACTTCTGTAATGCCATTTATAGTTTGACTTTATGGCCTGTCTCAGAGGGAAGCTCCAGATGGCATTTTTCCTGCTAGTAATAATTACGCCCTTGTGGGCATAACCAGGTCTTCAACACCAATTACACACAAAGCTCATTTGTACTATGAGTTAGGAACATTTTAGGGTATTGCTGAAAAAGATTTAAATCAGAGATACAAAGGAGCAGACTCATTTTAAATACAGTAAAATGCCCTGTTACTAATGTAGCTCCTTTCATTCGTAGCTTTAACATTGCTTAGAAATTTGGGATGATCGTTTAGTATCAGATTGCTTATAGTATGTGTCATATCATGGAGCTTCATGCATGTCCTTTCTGTTATTTTATGTTGTCTTTTTTGATCATCAGAGAAAGTTTAGCAATATAGAAATAGCTCTGCTGATTTAGATCAAGACCCACATAGCTCCAAATCCTAATAGAATTTGGAATGCAAATAGCGTCTGCTAGAAACAATGACTTCTGGAAGATGATGAAAGAACTCCACACAGAAAGAAGACAGAAGATATGACTGTACCTAAAATTTGAAGACTGTAGGAGTGTCTGATTTCTAAAATTTTTCCACAGCAGCAAATGAACAAGGCTCTGGGGGTGAGGTAAATGTGAAAGGAACAGAAACCTAGGTGGATTTTCCTGAAGTTGATGATGAAGGAAGTTGATGAAAGGGAAGACATTCACAAAGAAGCAGGTACATTCTGCAGGCCAACACCTGCCTGTAAAGCTTCTGCTGCAGCCCGGTCTTTAGCTTGTGTAACCAGGGGACCCTCCTTAAGAAAAGAGGATTGCTGGACAAACAGGAGTTCGTCTGACAAAGCAAGAAGATTGCTATCTTTGACAGCAATGTTCTCAATGGAAACAAAAGGGCTTTTAATGATACTTGATAAGGGAAAGTGACCAAAAAGAAAAGAAGGTATGGGGGCACATTGAAGAAGTGGCCCTCACACTCCTTATATGAAAGCAGAACAACTCAGGGCACATTTCAAGAGTCACTGCACAAATGTATCAGTATGGGAAACAGAAGAGGAATTACGAATTCGTGAATGATGCAGAGCTATGATCCTAGCAGGATTAGAAGGTGTTAATGAAATAGTCCACATAATTTCAGTGCTGCACTGGGTAGAGACTGGCTCCATTTAAAGAGCATGCCAGCTAGCAGCAAGAGTGATGTTCTTCCTTAAAGGTGATTTGGAAGGAGAAAACAGGAACAGCACAAATCAGGCAATGTCCTCTCCAGCAGTGTGCTGCCCCACAGCACGCTGGACAGATGAGCCAAGCAAGAAGGGTCCTATTGACAGCTCAGTGATCATCAGACACAGTAACAAGCCAAAATCAAAGTCAAACCAGGAAGTTTAAACAATAAAGGAATACAGATGATGCAAACCCTGACCTGAACTTAAAATGATCCTTGCATAGCAGGCATAAATGAAGGCCTCAGGTGAGGTTTGTCATCTCAGTTAAGTCCTATTCTTTCACTATAGGCTTTGATAGTACAAAGCTGGAAGATAAACACTGGTTTGTGATGGGTCATGAGCTAACAACAGCTTGTGGATCAGCACATGCAAATGTAGAGTCCTGCATGTGACATGGAATTAGCCCCTGAAATGAACAGGCTGGTGACTGACTAGCCAGACAGAAACTTTGCAGAAAAGGACCTGGAATACCAGTGGACAAGTTAAAGATGAATCTGCAGCGTGTTTTTTCAAGGGAGAAAGTCAGACTGGGCATCCCAGGCTGTACCAGCCAGAGTAATGCCAGCAGGTCCTGGAAGGTGATTTCTCTGCTCCATTCGGCACTTGGGAGAGTAGTCTTGAGCTCCCCAGTACAAGAAGGATGATGACCTATGGGAGCAAATCCAGGGGACGTCCACCAGGGTGCCCAGGGTCAGGGGTACGTGATGTGCAAGAAGATGCTGAGAGCTGGGTCTAAGCTAAGGGCATATCTAATTGTGCTTCAGCTACCTAGCAGTAGAGTGTAAAGGAAACAGACCCATCTTGCAGGTGCAGATTTCTTTTGAAGGTGCACAGTGATAGGACAAGATAGGACAACCCAAGTTGCCATCTGGGAAATTCCAGTTAGATCTGGGGATATTTTTACAATAAGGGGGTCAAATCCCATGAGACTGCTGGAGATATTGTAGAACCTCAATCCTTGAAGATGCTTACACTCAGAAGTGTGAGCAGCCTGATCTATGTTGGCCCTTCTTTGAGCAGGTAGATGAACTAGATGGCTTCTAAGGAGCCATCCCAACATGTATTATTCTATAGTGCTATAAGTATTTTCAAATGGTTAGGAATGCAGATGTATGTGATTTTGACAAGGTGTTTGACATGCTGTTTGATAAGCAAGTCATTTAGTAGGATTCTAAGATTTTGCCTTCTCTACTTGGAGCATTGTAGGATAATCAGTAGTGGTTCCCATTTCTTTTCCAATAGAGGAAAACATGTTTGCTTGGGAACTGCTTGTTTGTTACCACCTGTTAATTACAGTCTCCTAGGAAGACCTGACTTCAAACAGTATTTTTGGTTTAGGTTGCATTTACCCTTCCACCTTTTCTTATTATTTCTAATGTCTCACTTTGAATACGAAAAAAATATTTTACATACATGTACATAATCAAATAAAAACCTAATTTGAGTATCACTACAGCCTCTGAGAGATTTGAGAATAAACTGAATGGAAAAGAACTATGATAGATAATAGATATGGAAATGTAAAATAAAATACAACAACTGTAAATGCAAGTAAGAATTAAACCCAGCAAGTGGCAGCCTCCAAGAATCACAGAATGGTAGGGGTTGGAAGGGACCACTGGGGATCATCTAGTCCAACCGCCCTGCTAAAGCTGGTTCACCTAGATCGTTGCACAAGGATTCTTCCAGACAAGTTTTGAGTATCTCCACATAAGGAGACTCCACAACCTCTCTGGGCAGCCCATTCTAGTCTCTGCTACCCTCAAATAAATAAATTTTTCCTCATTTTCAGGGGGAACTTTCTGTATTCTAGTTTGTGCCTGTTGCCTCCTTGTCCCGTTGCTGGGCATCAGTTAAAGGAGTCTGGCCCTGTCCTCTTGACACCTGCCCTTTTGATGTTTATATGCATTGATAAAACCCCCTCTCACCTTTCTCTTCTCCAGGCTAAACAGACACAAGTCTCTCAGCTTTTCATCATAAGAGAGGTGTTCCAGTCCCCTCGACATCTCTGTAGCCCTCTGCTGAGCTCCACAGTATTTCCCTATCTCTGTTGAATTGGGAAGCCCAGAATTGGACATAGGACTCCAGATACGGTCTCATTAAGGCAGAGTAGAAAGGGAGGAGAACCTCCCTCAGTCTGCTGGTCACACTCTTCTTAGTGCAGCTCAGGATACCATTCGCCTTCCTGGCCACAAATGCACACTGTTGGTCCATGGTTAGTTTATTGTTGATGAAGACTCCCAGGCCCTTCTCCCCAGAGCTGCTTTTCAGCAGGTCAAACCCTGTGCGAGGAGTTATTCCTCCACAGGTGCAGTACTCCACATTTGCCCTGGTTGAACTTCATAAGGTTCACTTCCACCCAACTCTCCAGCCTATCCAGGTCTCACTGAATGGCATCACAGCTTTCCGGTGTGTCAGCCATTCTTCCCAATTTTGAATCATCTGCAAACTTGCTGAGGATACACTCTGTCTTTTCATCCAGATCATTGATGAATATGTTGAACGACTGGAGCCAATACTGACCATACTGACCCCCAGGGAACACCACTAGCTACAGGCCTCCAAGTAGACTCTGCCCCGCTGATCACAACTCCCTGAGCTTGATCATTCAGACAGTTCTCAATTCACCTCACTTTCCACTCATCCAGCCCTGTTCTGGGTTAGGAAAAAACCCATTTTTTCCTGTTTGGAAGATTTGTTTTAAAATGACCAGTTGTATTCCTCCCACTTACGTTTGCACATGTCATTGGTTGTGAAAAACCTTTGTGGGCTTTCCTGCCTGCTCGGGGAGTCTTGAATTTCTGGGCATCCTGGCAGTTTTTGGCTCTGCTCTCCAGCTTGCTCTCGCTCAGCATACCACAGGCCTGCCTGCCTGCCTGGACCTTGACACCGCAGCTCCAGACCTCCTTTCTTCCTTTTCACTGGCACCTGGATCTGCCCGGACCCCCACGCTGCTTGGGACCGACTCCTGCTGCCACCGTCACCATTTTCTGCCACCGGCGTGCTCCGGATCTGTGTTCCTTTGCTGCCATTTTCTTTGACACCCATGACCAAACTGGCTCGGCTCCTGCTTCCATGTGGCAGAGCAGCGTTTGTTTTAGCCGCCACAGTTTTGCTTTGCTCCAGCAAATCTGATGACCAAGTGGCCACTGACATTTTGAAAACTGCTCAATATTAATTTCTCATTTGTTTCCTTAACTACATTTAACCCTCACTTTCCAATCCCACATAAACTGTTAACATTTCATTTGTTTTTTTCTGTACATAATAATTTTTCTAGTATTGTTATAATATCTGTTTTAGTTTTTCAAACTTAAGAGGTCTCACACATTTTTCTTTCTTTCTTATCTCTGCTTTTAACTCTTTTTCTCCTGGAGCAGGAGAGAGGATGATTAGAGACAAGAAATAACACTTCCCCGTGATTGGCATATCTCGGCCAACTGGTGACAAGCCCGCACTTCCTAAGCTTACCTATGAGGATGTTACAGGAGGCAGTGTCAAAAGCCTTGCTGAAGTCCAGGTAGACAACAGCCACTGCTCTTCCTTCACCCATCCTGCCAGTCATACATTCATACAGTGCTATCAAATTGGTCTGGCATGATTTCCCTTGCTGAATCCATACTAACCGCTCCTGATAACCTTCCTCCACATGATTAGAGACAGATGACCTCCAGTACGAGCTGTTCCATTACACCAGAGATGGAGGTGACACTGACTGGCCTATACTTTCCAGAGTCCTCCCTCTTGCCTTTTTTGACGACTGGAGTGACATTGGCTTTCCTCCAGTCCTCATGCTCCTCTCCTGTTCTCCTTTCAAAGATGGTGGACAGTGGCTTAGCAATAACACCTGCCAGCTTTCTCAGTGCTTGTGGGGACATCCCATCAGGGCCCAAAGATTTGTCAGTGTCCAGCTTGCCTAATTGATCTCTACCCCAATATTCCATGACCAAATGAAAATCTTCATTTCTCCAGACTTTCTCTCCTACCTCCAAGGTCTGGGACTTGTGAGAGCCGGCCTTCGCAGTAAAGGCTGAAGCAAAGAAGGCATTCAGTAACTCTGCCTCCCCTGTATCCTCTCTCACAAGGGCACCCACTTCATTCATTAGCCATCAATCAGTCCTTTTTTGTTTATTAGTACAAGGTCCAGCAGTTCACCTCTCCTCATTGGCTGCTCCACCACTTGTGTCAGGAATGTTCTGCAGAACCTCCTGAACTGTGCATGCCTCGCTGTGTAGCCTTTCCAGCAAATGTCAGGGTGGTTGAAGTCGTCCATGAGGGACCTGTGACTGTGAGGCTACTTTTAGCTGTCTGTAGAACACCTCATTGGCTTCCTCTTCTTGATCAGGTGGCCTGTAGTAAACTCCCACAACAGTGTTACCCATATTAGCCTGACCCTTAAATTTTAGCCATAAGCTCTCAACTCATTCTTCATCCCCCGACCCAAGCACAGACAACAAAGTAAAGATTAAGGAAAGTTCTTTATTTCTACTTGATCTAATCAAGATCTTTGTCTGCCTCCTAGGTATTATTTCTGTCTTTCCTTTTGAATAGAAATTAGCAGCTAAAACTGCCTGTCATATTTTTCTTCTTTTTATTTTTTTAATTTATATATCTTTTTCCATGTTAGCCCCTATTCTCACTTTTATGAATCAAATATTTCAACTGTTTTAATTCTCCTTACAGAGTTTTTTTCAGATCAGTTATCATGTTCCATGCCTCTCCTTAGTTTTTCTTCTATATAAGTAGAATGAGATGTCGTCAGTATAATGGTAGTGGTCAATGGCTTCACATCCAGATGGAGACCAGTGACAAGTGGTGTCCCTCAGGGGCCCCTACTGGCACCAGTGCAGTTTAATATCTTCATCTGAGACATAGACAGCAGGATTGAGTGCACCCTCAGAAAGTCTGCAGATTACAACAAGCTCAGTGATACATTTGACATGCCTGCAGGGCTGGATGCCATTGAGAGGCACCTGGACAAGCTGGAGAAGTTGAAGTCAGCCTGCGTGAACTTCATGAGGTTCATCAAGCCAAGTACAAGGTCCTGCACCTGGGTTGAGTCAATCCTCAGTATCACTACAGTCTGGGGGATGAAGTGATTGAGAACCACCCTGCAGAGGACTTGGGGGTACTGGTGGATGAAAGGCTGGACATAAACCGACAATGTGCAATCACAGCCCAGAAAGTCAACTGCACCCTGGGCTACACCAAAAGCAGTGGGGCCAGCATGTCGAGGGAGGTGATCCTGCTACTCTACTCTGTTCTTGTTGTACTCCATCTGGAGTACTGTGTCCATCTCGAGTCCTCAGCACAAGAAAGACATGAACCTTTTGGAGCAGGTCCAGAGGAGGGCCACAGAAATGGTCAGAGGGATGGAGCACCTCTGCTATGAGGACAGGCTGAGAGAGTTGGGGTTGATCAGCCTTAAGAAAAGAAGGCTCCAGGGACACATTATTGCAGCCTTCTAGTACTTAAAGGGGGCTTATAAGAAAGATGGGGACAGTCTTTTTATCAGGTCCTGTTGTGACAGGACAAGAGGTGATGGTTTTAAACTAAAAGAGGAGAGATTGAGACTAGGTATAGGGAAGAAATTTTTTACAATGAGAGTGAACAGGTTGCCCAGAGGGTTGGTAAAAGCATCATCCCTGGAAACATTCAAGATCAGGTTGGACAGGGCTCTGAGCAATCTGCTCTAGGTGAAGATGTCCCTGCTCACTGCAGGGATGTTGGACTGGATGACCTTTGAAAGTCCCTTCCAACCCAAAGCAGTCTATGATTCTGTAATGACACTGTAATCCATCTGATGCATCTTACCATCTTTTTTAAATGTTATATGAACAGATAAATTGAACAGCCATACTACTCTTCACAATTTTTTCCAAATTCTTATAATTCATATGAATTAAGAAAACCATAGGCCTATTTCTAATTGTTTTTCTGGTCTATGGGAATGTATAGCAGAATTTCCTTATTTTTCCTTATTAGTTAAGTTCTGACAGAAAATCTTTCAAATATTTTAATTTCATTTATTGGAAAGTGCCTTTAAATAGCTCAGTAGTGTACGAAAGTATAAATAAATTGTAATTATTATTTATGTATAAAGGTATTAAAAATCAAATCTCTTTAAAAATTAAAGCAAGGATCCAGAGAGTAGAAATTAAGAGTTCTGGGACATGGCCCTATGAGTAAAAACAAAATACAAATTTTAATTTCTGTATATCTGTTATTTCTGCGATTATTCTAGCTGGAATGCCCTTCTTCTAGATAATACAAAGATTTGAAATGAATATCAGACCATTTGCATGAGAATCTACTCTTATTTTGTCTAAACTTGAGCTTACAAGCTTAGTGTTATACTTTCACAATTTAGCTACAATATAGATCTACAACAAATACTGCATTTAAGCCCAGGTTTCCTTATTTAAAATTACAGTATTCTGTCTTTGCTTGCTGCCTGTCTTTGTAAATGTAGAGGTCATTGGTGACTTTATTTTAACACTTTTATGTCAAGATACTATTTCTCAGTGCGGACAATTCATATTAAGATTTTGCTAGCAGTCCTGGTAGGTATTGTGCTTCATTCCCCCTTCAGTCAGGCCAGCAACAAATGGAAACCCTATAAATTTTCATCCAGGAGATGCTTTTGATCAGTTTTATTTCATCTAAGCCTTGGCCAATAAAAAACCCACTCAATGAGTTTTACTGTAAACCTAAGAAATCACCAAGAGATTTTTGTGGGTCTGATCTAACAAACATTTTTGGTTATTGATTATGGTCTTGTTTCAATCGAAGATATATAGGTTGTCTGTCTTTCTTCTTGTAAATAACCAGGTTTTACAGCAAGGTAAGAAGCCTGGATTTTATTTATTTATATATTTTCTCCAGAAATTATTTGGACCTTGAAGTTTTCATCACAGAAGATAACAGCTTTGGCTTCTAATAGCTAGTATCTGATGAAAGGCATTTTTTCCTCTATTCCCAGACTGTAATTCTATTACTTTTCAATTTGCTAGCAGCTAACACTTAGAGTTGGCTCGATAGCTTAATATAACTCTGGAGTGTCAGGCCAATGTATACAATATCTTCTAATAATTTTGTAGCTATTTAGGGTTATATCCCTTCACAACGATTTCTGTGTCTCCAACTACTTTTTGGATAAATCTGCCTGCTCCATGATAATCACCGATAGAAACAGTCATTTTTCCTGGGACACCATTTTTAGCATTGAAAGATGTATTTTTCAAGACAAGCTTTTCTAGTGATTATTTATCATCTTGTATTCAATCATCCCTAGTTTTTTAGAACTGGAGCTATTCCAAAACCTTCTCTATTACTCTTTTTCATGACTCTGATGGTCTAATTGTCAGCATGATCCACAGCTCTACAGAATCTTTTAAAGCTTCAGATCAGTTTTTTAGCATGACAGTTGAATTCTTCAGTTTCACAAAGTGTCTACAACTCATGTTTTGTTCACTTCTTCAGTATATAGATTTGCTGCTACACAGTAAAGTATGTGATTATGTATTGAAATCTGAGAACTTTTCTGGATTCTTTTTTTCAGTTCTGACACAGACGTATCTCATATATGAAACACGATAAATATAAATATTTAGACCTAATAATCAGCAATAGCAAATAGCAAGTGCAATAGCACCACCTATTCGGGCGTACGTGTAATTAAATAATGTAATAAAAATTCATAGCAAAGAAAATTTTAATTCCCTGTAAAGGTACATCATAAAACTTATTTTACTGGTGTATAATGGCTTAGAAGAAGAGAACAGATTATTTTTTCAAGGTGCTGTTCAGAAATATTACAAAGAGAATAAAAATCCATAATCTTCAAAAGTACTTATAAGTCAAAAAATATCTGGAATGAACAGATGAGATTTTTTGCAACTTCAAAGTCACACTCAATAATACTTGAACTTGTTCACATTGTTTCAGGAGGTGGAATAGATTCCCATGGTTTTTAATATCTATTTGGCTTAGGCTAGTGAGAAACTCTAAACACTAGCAGAACATTATAAGTCTCAATGTGGTATTTGAGGATGAGATTAATTTCAGTTAACATCAGTTATCTAAAGATTAATCGTCTCTCCTCAGCTGGGTTGCCACCACAGACACTGAAGAGGATCTTTGTTGAACCAGTCAGAAACATTTTCTGGAGAAGCTAAATTACTTCCTGAAGGGTTGTTTTTTTTTTCTATTATGTGAAAAGAGAAGAAAACTAAATAACTATCCTACCTCGAGAGATCAAGTCTTCAGATGGACTAAAATAAGGTGAAATGTTTCTCACTTAGAGTCACAGATAAAAATAAACATGATGTGTTCTAAATTTAGTTAAGGTGTTTCATAATTTTACAGTAGTATGTCAAAAATATGTAACAGTAGTGCATCAGGTAGTTATATAACTTTGCAACATCATTTTAACTTTCCTCAGTCTTTTACAGTGGATAGATGAAAGGTTAGAAGAGTAGTCTTTTTTTCAACTTATACCCTTGGATCTCTTTATCCTGACTGGAGGAAGTGGGCCAGTTTCCTTACTTTTCTCTGGAGTGGAGAAGCACAAGTAGGAGGAAGTTTCTCTTATCTGATGAACTCCTCTCTTGCTGCCACATCGTTTAAGAACCTATTGATTGAACCAAGATGAATGATAAATTGCTGATCGTCTTGACTCATAACAATGAAAATTTTTTTTAAAGTCTCAAACTCTGTAATTGCCGTAGATAGACCTCATGGTTGTATCTACAAGGGACAAAACCAGGCAATGTTAAAAGTCCAAGTGTCATTAATGAAAAGAACCAAAATATCAGTCCAGCTGTGGTTATTTGACTGAAGAAAGCAAATAAAAATATAATTTTTGCATAGGAAGAGAAAATAGCCAACATATTCAAACTTCAGAGTTCACTTCTGAAGGTGTCAGATGAATGTATTTTACAAATATAAATATGTCATGTCTGTTTATTTGGTTTTGACAATGCATATTCTAGTCTGGTTTTCCAACTGTAAAAATCTCCATTCACAAAACTCTCTAAAAGAAACAATTTGGTTACATCGGTCACTTGGTAGGACAATATTTAGATAGATATCACTTAAAATTCTGTATCTTTATTAAATAAACACTGTCTTTTATTAACACTATGTCCAAAACTAGAATGCAAATAAAACTTTTTAGGTGGCATCTGGTTAAAAGTAGCAAAAGCAGTGAAAAGGATAGAAAGAGAAGCTACTGTGGTAAGTAAAGCAAAAAAGAAAAGGAAAATAGCTGTGGCATCACAAACCCCAGGGGCTTTTGCACTGTCTGGATCTGTCACTTGCACAGCCAGTGTTGTGTTTGCAAAGCTTACATTCTCTGTAGCATGTCTCTGCCATTGGTGTATTGCAGAATAGCTATCCTACTAAATAGATATAAACACAAAATTTCTGATGCTAGATGGTGTTAGTACAAGGCAATTAAAGGAATTAATCTTTCCCCAGATTATGCTAGCTAAAAAAAAGGACAATAAAAATTGATTACATGTGATTGCTGCTTTAGAGAAGGAAATCAAATCTTCTGTAAACCATCCTTGAGTAGGAGAAAAACCCACCATGATGGTCAAGTAATGAATGAAGCAATAGTTTTAGGAGAAACAAACTGAAATGAATTGTTGAATATTAGAGAATTTCAACGTGGTCTTTTCAAAAGATGAGCATAGAAATTGCTTTCTTTCTGTTTTCACAGATTTGCCGTAGTTGGATCTATCAGTGTTTGCAGCAGATTCTCTTCTGGAGCCCTTCCTGTCTGAGTGTCACTGCCTATGTAAGTCTCCCTGGAAATTTTTTTTCTGAAGCAACTACATTTGGTGAATCTGGCACATGTCTTCAAGTATGCTGGAATCATGACACCTTTTGTTCCTTCCTACTGGCTATTTTAGCTAGGAGAAGAAAGGTTGTGGAATAAAAGAGAAGAAACCTGTGGGAACAAGGAAGAAATATACTTGATTTATAATTTTTCCTGCATAAGATTTACCTGGACAAGTTCCATGCAAGCTTTTGCTGGACCAGAAAGTGAAGTGTAGGAATGTTTTAGGCATGATGCTCTCACAAGATAGAATTTCTCATTAAGATAAACTAAGTTACGTAAATGAATACTAGAAAAAACCTGACAAAGAATTTACAGATAGAATCCTCCATTCAGAATAAGTAGATGATAGTAACATTTTAAAAGTCTAGAAAGTCAACACTGAAGTCTGCCAAGGGCTCTAACTGAACAATAAATATGAATTTCTCACAATTTTGAAAATGCTACATTAGTTCAACCTCAGACAAATTAACAGTTCAGTATTAATATTGGGGATGTCTTACAAATTAAAACAAGAACTTATTTCTTCAGTTTGTGAAATGAAACATGAAAACATGGAGGAATAAAAAACATTATAAAATCATGAAGAATATTAGGAAAAATTTTTTCACCAAAAGGATAGTGAAGCATTGGAAGAGGCTGTCCAGGAAAGTGGTGGAGGCCCGTTCCTCGAGGTGTTTAGAAGGTGTGTAGATGTGATGCTGAGGGACATGGTTTAGTGGTGACTTGGCAGTGCTGGGTTAATGGTTGGACTTGATGATCTTAAAAGTCTCTTCCAACCAAAATTGTTCTGTTGTTCAATACTTTTATATTTGAATGACTATTATTCACTTCAACACCTCACTCCACAAAATACTTTGCTTAAGATCTATTTTGCCTAAATTGTGAAATGTATAATCTTAAAAAACACCCAAATACAACATATAAAGATCAGTAGTTTGAGAATACCAATTAAGATTTTAATGGTCTGCAACAAACTATTGTTGACAAATCTTCTTTACCTCCATCTGTGATATTAGCTCTGTCTTCGCCTGCTGTGTTCACCCTACACTTGCTATTAAATATTTAACCATAATAACGTATCTGATTGGAATTCAGACTTGTACGAGAAAATATCTATTACACAGTAACCTTCATATGAATGAACTGAAGGGTAAATGTTAAGCAGATACTTGGTCTTTGCCTGGCAATGACTTATTATCATGTGAACGCAGCCTGTCTAAATTGGACAAGTTTATGTTCTACTGCACAGGTCAAAATTTTCCAAAATTTTTCTTTTTAACTGGGAACCGGTAAGAATGAAAAACATTTTGAGAAAATGTTAAGACCCCAGAATGAGTAGGAAAAGACTATCGCTATGAACATTAAAACCACTTCCTGCAAACTTAAGATGCTTAAGACTTGCTGAAATAAACTACTTTATCTCTGCTTGAAGAATTTCATTGCTGTTGACCTTAGGACTCAGAAGGACCATAACACTCTTTCTCTCCATAATCCCACTGAGAACTGCTGTCTCTGAAGCACTTGGCCACCTGTGTACAGAGGAGCGAAGGCCCACCTCTAATACAGGAAAAGTGCACGGTTTTGCCTGAGACTGTCGAGAAACAGCTGTGAGAAAATCTGTTGAAGAAAAAAGAAAATAGAAATAAAGACAGCAGAAGAATTGTCGATGTGTTCAGTAATAATTCAGGGATTCAGGATGAAAAATCCCAATACGAAAATACAAAAAATTCTAAAAGAAAAAAACTAACCAAAACAAGACAAGAAGTATAGCAAAGAGTTATCAAATTATTGGATCAGTTCATCAGTGTTGGTTTATTAATTACACTTAATAACTGTATTATTAAAGTAAAATCAATTTTTTTATTATAAATCAGTACAGTACAGAGTACTGGAAAATTCATATTTATTTTTCTTGCTACTGTGTAATGGCTTCAGAATTTTCAAGAGACAGAAAGGAAAAGAAATACTAAACAATCCAAATAAAATAGAAAAGGAGTGAAGATACAGGCTTTGTTTTGGTATCAGGGATTCCAGTATATTAAGGAATTATTATGTCACCAGTAACAGAATTCCAAAATGAATTTTCATTGTCTCACTAAAACTGAGAAATTTCTTTTAGATGAAGCCGGAAGATCCCTTGTAGCTAGGAATTATTAGCCCCATTCTATCAATTATTTCAGGAACAGCTAGAGTAAAGGGATATTTGAACAGAACTACATACCCTAAAATTGAGTGCTGCTAAGACTAAACTACAGATTGCTTTTTCCTGGGATGAACCATAGATGCCCAATATGGTAACCGTTCTTTTTTTATAATGTGCAAGTTAAATCTCTTGTGTCATCCCAGGTGTTTTTTCACATATATATAATCTTGCTAAAAGAGCAAGAGCAAACCTTTCTGCTTTTCTAGACTAAAAAAAAAAAAAAGGTTGCTTATACAACACCATGGTTTCCATGACAGGAAAAGTCAAGGATGAGTCACACATGGCAACTGTGGTCATCCTCAGCATGTGCACAGATGTACCAAGTATCCCCTTGCTTGCAACAAAGTCATTCTAGGGGCATATTCAGGCACACCTATCCAAAACGGAAGATTACAAAACAGAATTAGCTCTAGGTCTTTCTTGCCTCAATTTTGGAACTGGCAATAGCTACTGACTTTAAAAATTGAAGAAATCTAGGGCCTTGTTCAAATACTAGTATAGTTATAATGCTGAAGGCAAGGACCATGCAGATGCTCTGCTGCAACTGTGGGATCTGTAACAGATATGCTGTAAGGGGAGGGGCTACTCTCTTTTTCTCATTCTTAATGTGTATATTATATAAACTTTTTGCTGTGGTGGTTTCTCCAAGTCTTTGCTGAGGTACACAAGCGGGATTAAGTTAGATAATTTTGGAATATTGCCACCCATAGCTGTTTCGTGGTAATGAGATTGTTTCAACTGGTAGAGAGTTTACATACTATTAAAGTCTGATAAAAACAAATAAGCAAACAAACAGACCAAAACAATTAAAAAAAACAAACAAACCAAAACTTTTTGAGAGGGGAAGAAGACAATGCAACTGCAATATAAATTCTTAAACAATGAATATTTGGACTTGAGCTTTTACGGGTTCAGAAGCTGAGTCGTGGGTATGATTTGAGTACTGTACAATTCAAATAGATTTCTAAGACTGTGTGAGTAGAAGTAATGCACAGCCAATGAGTCTCATTTGCATGTTAACTAATATGACCAAAGTTATCCCGTGGCTCAATTGTGACAGCAAGTTACTGTGCAGTCCTAGAGCTCTTTATAATTTCTGTAAAAATGTTATTTGAACTAAAATTCTCTTAAAAACTAAAAAAGTTAATGAGACATTACAGATTTAATGAGTACAATGACATTATGTCTGTTAGTTATTAAAAGGCCTCATTCAGAAAGTTTTTTCCAAATGAATTGAAAAAGTAGCCTGAGAAATAAATGAGGGCGGTTATCTGAGACTCAGACTCTTTGTCATTAAAATTAAGCTAAAGCATTTAGCTTCACTATGACATGAAAGTGAATGAGTATACTTTGTATCTCAATAGAAGTGCCTTAGAAGGAAGGAAGAGCCAACATATAGTAACAAAATAAAATCCAACATAAAAAAAAACAAAACCAAAAGACTTCTATTTTTTGAAATGTACAGTGTAAAAAGCTGTACAGATTTATATGTGTGTGAAAGTTGTTTGGTTTTTTTTTTTCCCCAGCAAAGTCATGGTAAATCATTAATATTTAGGCATCTGAAATAATACCCAGAATATTCAACCACATTAAATTCCCCGATTAAAAGTTTAAAAGTTACACTTTACAGTTTTAAAATAATGAGTTTTGCTTATTTTTTTCCAATAAACCAAATGATTTCTAACTTTATTCCTGACTCTCTGTGTTGTCTATATATTATGACTGATTCTGAAAAGAACTTGTTTTCCTCTAGACTATGCTGAATTCAAAGGCCAATGAAGTCAATAGAAATCTTTCTCTTACCTACACTGAGCTTTTGATCATGCCACAACTTCATACTTCAAAGGATAGCTCCCTCTCACCGGTTTTTCTCTCATTCAGACACCACACCTTCACATCTCTCTATGCCTCCTTTTTCATATTTCTTTCAGAAAATCTTGTCCCCCTTTTTCTCCTATTTACAGAACATTGTACAGAAGGCCCACCTGATATAATTGCACATGGCAGAGGAGTCAAAGAAGTAAACAAAAGAATTTTATTCTCAGCAAGAGGCAGACTTCACACCTTTTGGGGAGAGAGAAGAGACATCCTCTATACTCTGTTGTTGATGAGAGATACAAAACATTTTCTTGTCCTAAATACCTTTTTTTAATGTTTATATCCTAAACCAGATGTTTATATATAGAAGAGACATTTTTGAATTCTATATATTTGTGAGCTACTCCACTTACCTAAGATACTTGTGGTGCCATTTACAAAGAAAGTGTTACTGTCTAGGATAGTAAGAGTAGGAGATTTTTATTCTTTTTCCATTTTTGTTTTTCTCCATTTATTTGTTTGTTTATTTTTACTTTTTATGTTTTAATATAATGTTTGTAGAGAATGTTTTAATGTAACATGAAATGTATCAGCAGTAGACTTTGAAAGGATATAGTCCCAGACTGACGGCTGGCAATATTTCTTGAAAGACGGTCTTTCTTACAGAGCAGAAAGAACTAAGCACAAGTTTTTATCGTAAGGAAGTATGTTTTAACTCGGCAGATATCACAGGTAAAAACACTCTGTCCTTCTCTATAAATGTAGTGGCAACAGCCTTTAATTCATTTTATTTTATCTGCTAAAAATGAGTAAGTTACTAGAGGGTATATGCATTCATATGTGGATTGGGCTCAGGTAGAACGGAAAGCAAGTTTACGCAGAGCTATTTTAGGCATACCTGTTGGTACTGCATTGAAACAATTTCTTAGTGTTAGTTGCTGGCAGGCAAAATTAAAAATTTCTTAATGAGACTGTACCCTAAATGACGTTTTGCTGTACTCAGCTGTAAGTTAATGCATTATCAGCACAAATCTGTTAGCTATTTTTGCAGCCTTCCTGTCTGTACTTTACAAAGTACACTCTTGGCAAAGAGGAAAATTTATGGAAATAGTTACAAAGAATGTTTTCAGAAGTATGTGAGCAAGTCAACTTCAGATCTTTGATGATTATGAAATGACTAATGAGAGTACACAGCACTACTGTAACTTAAAGAAGTTTATTTTTCAGAGCCAAATTATGCTCATTAACTTCTTTAACAGAGTACAGTTGGTTTTTTTCTAGCTATGATAGTCCTATAAAAGGTATTATCTTTTTCTATCAACTTGCCTAAATAATTAAACTACATTTATTTATGTCAGAATAAAATGTATTATGCTAATTTTAAATGTAAAAATCTAACCATTAAATTTTGTATCAATCAGTTGTGTCTGCAATTTTAGCATATCAATGAGGTTTTGGAGTGACAGCGTGAAACACAGTGCAGAAGTAAGGCAAAAGAAACAGACATTGGATCACATCTGCCATGCACATTTAAGAGTCTCTCATTTTTGAATACCTAGTTCTACCAGATATTGTTAGTTAAAAAGAATAATAAAAAGCGTGTGTTAACAGACTACAGAGGGAAGCTGTAATGGCAATTCTCCTACTTGCCGAGAGGATATTTTTCAGACTCTTCCATCGATTAACACTGGTTTAAAATTGTAATCGATGTTATCACCAAAAATTGTATGAATCTTGATGCTTCATAGCAAGAGGAGACAAATACTTGTCAGTTTTCCTGAACTGCTTTTTGAATTGCTTTTAGACTGGTAAGGGCTTATGCTTCCTAAAGAAGCATAACCTGTTTATCATGATGAGTCATATGAGTAGGTGTGGAACTGCTTTTCTCTGTTGCGGAATTACATATTGAACTGAGGAAACCAACCCTGTAGCCTACTCATCTAAATCAGTGACAGAAGAGATGTCTAACTACCATTTTTTCTCGACTATCTGTATATATTTCTTTAAGAGAAAAGGTCTCTAAGAAGTTATTATCTGCATTAATTGTCTTGCAGCTGAATAAACACGTCTTGAAAAAGGAAACTCTGGGAGAAAATTTAAATGATCCAAAGTCGTCTACTTATCTGAAAGAAACTTGAAGGTCATCCTCAGACTTTATTGGCATTTGATCCGTTGGAAAAATATCTGATGTCTACATTTTGCAATGAAGCTGGATTTAATTTTTTTTTTTGGTTTTCAAAGGTAAAAATAAGTGTCAGTTGTTATTACAAATTCACATTGATACTACAAATTCAATTTTGAAAAGTCCTGTTTACTGACAGAAATTCCGAGTCTAACTTCTGGTCTGTGATATAGTATTCACTTGAATATTCCTGAACTAATTAAAATTAATTAAAGTATGCATTTATTCAAAAGAAAATGCACATTGTAAGAGAAGGAGCAAATACTCTATGAAATGTTAAAATATGGATAACTTATTGGGTGTAAAAGCTACAAAAATACTGCATTCCCAAAAAACTATGCTAGAAGATTTCAAGTGAAATCACCACAAAAGTAAAACTTCTGGAAGATCTCGAAAAGTAGTAAATCTGTTCAGGATGGAAATGATAGGTCAAGTCAATACGAGGTAATCTTGGGTTCTCAAGATGGAAAGACATTCACACTTTTAGTAGGAAGTTTCTCAGGCAAAGAAACCTTAAAGTAATGCTATCTACTCCTATCTTACTCAGATAGCGGAGTCCTGACCGAATAAAGAATGAACAGGAAAGGTCACTTTTTCAACCATCTTAAACTGTAATTTAAATCCAGATATATCTCACTAGCATGGCAAGACTGTTATCAGTTATGAAATCACTTAATAGAAGTACTTTATTCTTAATGACTGAGAGTTAACCAAGGCTGATAGAGTTTGCTGCAATAGCTGTATTGATTTAGAAGGATAATTGGAATCCAATCTAAGATTATGTGAGAGAAATAAAAGCCTCTTGTGGAAAGAGGTCTTGCAGTTAGGACAATACTGATATGAGTTTCAGTTTTGTGAACACACTTCTGCAAATTAGTGTCATGGTTTAGCCAGGCACTAACTAAACACCATACAGCTGTTCACTCACTTCTCCCCTCCAGTGGGGTGGGTGGAGAAAATACAACAAAAGGCTCGAGGGTTGAGACAAGGACAGGGAGGGCTCACTCTGCAGTTACGGCATGGGCAAAAAACAGATGCAACCTAACGGAAAAATCATCAATTTAATTTAAATGACAATGTCACTGTTTGGCCAAGGATGGCCAAATCACAGGACGAGTTCTCTCTCTAATCAGCCCCTACTCTGTTTCAGGAGAAAGGGTTAAGGACAGATAAAAAAAAAGAAAAAAAACCTTGGCCTCTGTCAAGTTTAGGAAACTAAAACAGTTCTAAATAACAATAAAAAGATACTATATGCAAAACAACAAACAAGAGATTAACAAGTATATATATATATATGTATAGGATCAGGGATCTGATGTGGTGCAGGTTAAACTGCAGGTAAAAGAAACAAGGCAATAAGGAAAAAACAACTATCAGCCTGTTAATGGTGGCACCATGTGGTGCGGCCAGGGCTGGGGCATGCCGGGACTGGGAGCAGCAGCTGTGAAAACAGCGGCGAGGAGCAACACGGTGTTCTCCAGGGAGAAGCAGCAGCAGGCAGCAGCAATGTGGATAGCGGCAGTCACGGCTGGCGGTGAGGAGGTGAGCCAAGCAGCAGCACTGATCAGCAGGTCCCAGTGCGTGTGAGAAAGGGGGAAAGTGTCCGGTTGGAGTGGCAAGGTGGAAAAGGTGTGTTGCAGCTGTCCCGGATGGCAAGCAGAAAAGATGTGCAGTTTCCTTCTGCACGCCATTCTTAAAGAATCACCGCCCCACCAAAAACTCCACAGCCAGTGAGATGTGCTGATGTGCAGGGGAGGAATATTCTAATTGGTTTTGTTTAATATGTCCATCAGAAACAAACCAGCCCGGTTTATCTTAAACCAGGACAGAAAAAAACAACTATTATACTAATTTACATATCACATCAAAGCAGAATATTGAAAAATACAACCAAATCTTAAAATCACCTTCTCTCTGTCCCTCCCTTCTTTCCAGGCTCAGCTCTGCTCCCAATTTCTCTACCTCCTCCCCGCTTTGTGGCACAGGGGATTGGGGAAATGGGGTTGCTGTCTGTTTGTCACATGTTGTCTCTGCCTTTCCTTCCTCCTCAGGGGGAGGACTCCTCACTGCTCCAACACCAAGGTCCCTCCCACACAGCTCTCCACAAACTTCTCTAACGTGAGTCCTTCCCACAGGGCTGTAGTTCTCCATCAACTGCTCCAGCTTATGTTCCTTCCACAAGGTGTAGTCCTCCCAGAGATGAACTTCTCCAGTGCAGGATTCCCTTGCAGGGAGTCCTGTCCTTCTTTGGGTACATTCCCCTGCTCCAGCATGGGGTCTTTCACAGGCCACATGCGAGCATCTTCTCCACCATTAGCTTCCATGGGCTGCAGGGGACCAGCCTGTCTTCTCCCCACGGCCTGAAGTGGAATCTCTGCTCCAGTGCACCTGCCTCCCTGCTTCACTCACCTTGGTGTCTGCTTAGGTGTTTCTCTCACATCCCACTCCTCTCTTCCGCTCCAACTTGCACATCAGGTTTTCCTCTCTTAAATATGTTATCACAGAGGCGCTGACTGGGTCAGTCTTAGCCAGAGGTGGGTCTAACTTGGAGCTGGCAGCGCTTCTAGAATTTTCTCACAGAAGTCACCCCTGTAGCCCCTCACCTGCTACCAAAACTCTAGCACACAAGTCCAACACAATTAGACGTATCTGATATAGAATTGATAAGTTATTGAACTGAAAGGTCTTTTCACATAAAGGATGGTGATTCCTAGATGAGGGAGAAGGCAGTGGAAAGAGTAAGTGTTATAACAAAACAAACAGTAAAACCACCAGAAAGGTAACAAACAGTTTCAAAGATTTCATACTTATGAAATAAACAGGAGATACTACCAATATGAAGCAATATAAGCTACTCCACTACTGTAAAGATATTGTATAAGTTTACTGTTCATATGGAAGGAAAATTTTAGGAACTAAGAGAAGAAAAGATGAGAGAAAGTGAAAGAGTGGCTTAAAACCTTATTACTGTAGTCAGTATTCAATATTCAAAAGCTCATACCTTGGTAAAGTCAAAAGCAATTTTCTCTGAAAGCAAAGGCACTTTTTTTAAATGAGAGTTATTTCCATGCCAAATTTCAGCTTGCAGTTTTCATCCATTTCAGCTCTAAGGCTGTTCATAAAAAGGTTACAGGCTTCTTCCCTCCTCCTCCTGCTCTATAATGGTAATAGCATATTTTCTTCGCTCTCTCTGCATTTGAAATTTACAGACCTACTTCTGTTCAGACTTTCTAAACAGCTGAACGTCTACGCAAAGTAAACCAGGAAAATAAAAAAACAGAATGAATTTATGAGTAGCTATATGTAACTACAAAACATGATGTTTATTACATTTCCAGGGTCTTAGCATATTTACATATCCTCCACCAGCTTTTTAACATCCTTAGAAACTAATTCAGTAAGCAATCTATGGGTGAAAAATTTTAAAATTAGTTCTCTTTAAAATAATTTCACTGACTTTCTTCTTTATTTAGAAAAGTCCCCTCAAAACCTTACATTTTTCAATTGCTTTCCTTTAGAACGCCAAAAGAATTAAGCAAACCCATTGTTTATTTAAACCTAAGCAGAGGAAAAAAATTAGAGTATTAAAATAAAAATATGCTTAAACAACTGAGTTTTGCAAGTGTTGTGTTTTGACCCCAGCCAGCAATTAAACAACACGCAGCTGCTTGCTAACTCCTTCCCGCTCCCAGTGGGATGGGGAAGAGAATTGAAAGAACCCCAACAACTTCTGGATTGAGGTAAGAATAGTTCAGTAACTAAACTAAAATATAATAATAATAAAATATAATA
>NW_010428498.1:0-2538 GCF_000710305.1 Buceros rhinoceros silvestris
CGTTTTGAAGTAGGAGGAGAAGGTTTTGCCGCAGGAAGCACATCCCTGGGGCTGGCCGCTCCTGCCCTGCTCTGCAAAGGCGACAGGAGAAGTGGCTCAGTCAGGTGGGGAGACAAGGCCACGCTGTGCCACCCCTTACGCACACGAGCCCACCCACAAGCCTGGGGCAGGCTGTGCTCAGGAGGGGCTGCATCGCGTCAGCGTTTGCACCATCAGGGTTTTAATTGGGGACAGGCGACTGCAAAGGGCTTTTCACTTTTACGGAGACCAACTCGTCCTCCCTTCGGCTTTCCTGACGCGCGGATTCGAGTCACCGATTCCCCAGTGAAAGGCTTGAGGGATCGCTTTGCATTCCTGTCACACGCCACCTATCAAGGGCCACTCAGTCCACTCTTCAACAGCAGCAATTTTAAAGGGGACAGGAAGAAGCTTAATAGCTTAATGCCACCATGAAACAGCAAGAGATGTTAAGAGGGAGAGAGAGAAGGGGAGATGGTCCTGGGGAGCATCTGGGGAGAACGAGCCCCGGCCCGTTCTCAGGGTCACTTGGTCCCGCTGAACCCTCCTCCCTGCCCCATGCAGACAGACCCTCCTCAGGGGAGGAGCAGGAGCAAGGCGGGCATCGGACTGCGGGGGGACACAGGGAGGTTCAGCGCTCCCCTGTCTCTCAAAGAACCCATTCTGGGAGGGAGAACCCAGCTGGGTGAGCACGTCTAGCGAGCAGGGGTGGGTGGAAACTCAGCAGCACCACATCCACACAGCTGGTCAACCCCTCCAGGGATGGGGGCTCCACCACTGCCCTGGGCAGACTGGGACAGCCCTGCACAACCCCAGTGGGACAGAAATGGCTCCTCAGGGACAATCTCATCCTCCCCTGGAGCAACTGAAGGCTGGTTCATCTCATCTTGTTGCTTGTTCTCGGGGAGAAGAGACTGACTCCCACCTCGCTCCAACCTCCTGTAATTCAGGGAGTTGTGGAGAGCCAGAAGGTCTCCCCTGAGACTCCTTTTCTCCAGGCTCAACTGCACCCGCTGTTTCCTCTCATCCTATTGCTTGTTCCTGGGGAGAAGAGACTGACTCCCACCTCGCTCCAACCTCCTGTCAGGGAGTTGTTGAGAGCCAGAAGGTCTCCCCTGAGCCTCCTTTTCTCCAGGCTCAACCCACCCCGGTCCCTCAGCTGCTCCTCAGTGCACTTGTGCTCCAGCTCTGCTGCCCTTCTCTGGACATGCTCCAGCCCCTCAATGTCCTTCTGGGAGGAAGGGGCAGCACAGACCAGCGACAGCCAATGCCATGGGCAGAGCACAGGCCTCACGCTGAATCCTGCTCTGACTGCGGACCTGGACAACAGGCCTCACTTTCTGGGGGTGAGTGAGGTCTAACCTGCCTCACTGGGACAATAAGCCATCAAAACTGCTGGGATAAAATCCAGTCATTACGGACTGTCGAGTGAAACCTGCCGGGAGACAACCCAGTATTTTTATATTGAGTATCTAATATTTTGGGCTGTGAAGAAGCACAGCAACATGCTGAGCAGCAGCAAGACCCTCCCAGTTAACCCAGTCCCAGCTCTCCTCTCTCACTCTCAGGGCTGAACTGAGGCGCTCGCTGCTTACCCAGCATGGTGCCCGCGCCCCAGGAGCTGCTGCAGCCTCCCTCGCCCGGTGCCTGCTGCTGGCTTTTCATCAGCTTGGCCGTGAATGAGGGCATCGCGCTGAGCGCCGAGTTCAAGGCAGTGTCCAAACTCTCCGATAGCTTCTGTTCGTGAGAGACCGGACCTGCAAAGAGAAGCACAAACTCGAGAAGCGGCTGCCGGGAAAAAGAACGCACAGCAGAAACGCGCTGCTGCAGCCTCCCTCGCCCGGTGCCTGCTGCTGGCTTTTCATCAGCTTGGCCGTGAATGAGGGCATCGCGCTGAGCGCCGAGTTCAAGGCAGTGTCCAAACTCTCCGATAGCTTCTGTTCGTGAGAGACCGGACCTGCAAAGAGAAGCACAAACTCGAGAAGCGGCTGCCGGGAAAAAGAACGCACAGCAGAAACGCCGCTTTGACCCACCGAGGTGCTGGGATGGGGATGTGGTACCTCAACTTTAGGTCTTAAAGATGAGGGAATATTTCAGCCACTAACAGAATCTTGGGGGGCTTATTTTTTCCTCTCTGTCTCAGCTGTGAGTCAAGGGATAGAGTGAAAGTCAGCGGCTTGGCCCCCTCCCCGCAGCGCTCTGTCCTGTGCGACACTGAGGGCGTTGCGAGAACGCCGTCAGCATCATTAATTCTGTTAAACGCGTCTCCCAAAGGACTCCTTTGAATCAGGGCTGATGAACCACGCATGAGCTCTGGGGGCTGAGCACTGCGCTGTCACTGATGGCTGGGCACGGCTCCCCCGGGAGCTCCTGCAGCCCGCAGGGCCGCAGGGCCGGGGCACAGCCCCAGCGGGAGCCATAAAAATAACTCATGATTCCTCCTAAAACAGGGAACGAGCTCTGGACCCAGCAAGCAGGGCAGGAAGGTGCAGCATGAATCCTTCCTGGCCTTGGCCCGTG
>NW_010428498.1:2556-5189 GCF_000710305.1 Buceros rhinoceros silvestris
AGGGGGGAGCCATAAAAATAACTCATGATTCCTCCTAAAACAGGGAACGAGCTCTGGACCCAGCAAGCAGGGCAGGAAGGTGCAGCCTGACTCCTTCCTGCTCTTGGCCAGTGCCACCCAATGTCAATTATTTCCAAGCAAGAACTTGCTTAAAGTCAAACAATCAATGAAGTTTTTCCTCAAAACATTTGGGGACAATATTGGGAGGCAGGTGAAGGGAGTGACAGGTACCAGCAGCCACCTGGTGAGATGTTACAGACCACTAGGTCAGAGGACATGAGAAAACTCAACTAACCCGCCTAGAGACAGCCCCTACGCGACCACGAGCAGCACCATGTGTTTGTACCATCTCGTGTCTCCGCCTGGTTTTCTGCTTTAACCACCCCAGCCAGGACCCCTGGGGCCATCACCACGGCACCAGACATTGCTTTTCCTGCTGTCCCCTATTTTCTTGCTGATGCAAGAACATATTGGAAAGCTGGGATAATAAACTGGCCATGAAAAAGAAACTTCAAACCAGCACGTGGCGACAGAAACGTTGTCTCCACGTGGAGAGTGGCTTGAGAGCAAGGAGGAGAAAGAGAATGCAAATGAGAAAAGGAGGAGGAAGGAAACACAAACTAAAAAGGAGGAGAAAGAAAATAGAAACTAAAAGGGAAAGATGGCAACAAAAGGGCTGTGAAATGGACTGCACAGGGAACACGATGAGACCAACGGGCCTGGAGATGAGGGGGAGTGAAAGGGAGCAGGACTAACACCATCCAGGGATGGCAGGTTGTGCTGAGGAGAGGGGAGCTGAGACGATGACCTGACTTCCACCACATCTCTCACAGCGAAATGCAACGGCCTCAAAGCTTTCTAGAGGTGGGCTGGAGCCTCCTGACTGGGAAACCTGGCCCCGGGCGGTCAGGACGCTCAGGCAGCGCATGTGAGGCAGGGAGCCACAGTACCTGTGGAACAGTCCATGTGGATCGAGTGCGAGTCACTGTCAGTTCTCATTTTTTTTGCACTGGTCTCTGAGGTAGACATGACAAGTGAGTTTGTAGAAGAAAAATAGGGCACCTGCCCAGAGCTCTGGTCCATACAGTCCATTTTCCTCTTCAGAGAAGACATGGTCACGGAAGAAGGGACGAGCATCTCGGAGGCGTGAGCCCTCCCCAGCAGGTTGGTGCCAGGGATGCTGTGCTGCAGGAGGAAGTGGTCGATCCTGGCCTTGAGGGTAGGGTGAGGTAGGGGCTGCGAGTGCTGGCTGAAGGCCACCCCTGTGAAAGGATCGCTGGGAACCCTGCCCCAAGAGGCCTCGCTACGGTTGCATTTCTCCAGGGTGGTCTGGTCGATGACCTTCCCAGAGGGCAGGAGCATGGGGAAGGTCATGATCTCCAGAGTGATGGGGTCCAGGAACTCCTCGGGGATGTCCTGGATGATGTCCACCAGCTTGCGGAGGGTCTGCTGTTCGCTGTCGTTGGTGCCGAAGGGCATGCAGTCACTCTCCATCGGCGTCCAGAGCTCCGGCTTGAGGCTGCCAACATCCTGGGTGAAGAACTGAGAGGCCACCTGAAAGACACCCTCGATCACCTCCTGCGGGCAGGATTTGGCAGGCTGTCCCCACACCTCCAGCCTCTTGATGGAGGGCAGCCCACCTCCCGCCACGTGGGTGATGCAGATTCTCAAGTGTGACACGTTGCTCAGCGAGGCAGGCCCTTTGTTCCAGAGGTCTTGAGATGCAGAGCCCGGGTAGGAGAAGACGTTCTCCATCTGATGGAAGGGAGGTCTCGGCTTGAAACCTCGGTGGCCAAATGTCACTTTGCTTTGATTTTTTAAGACAGCTTTGCCCACCAGTGTGAAAGTGTCTTTGTCTGACACAGGCTGCCCGGCCAGACCTGAGAACGGACCCTCGGGGCTCTGCCAAGAGGTTTTATTGCATGAGGTAGAGGTGTAGACTTCGAGCCCAGAGAAGGTTTGGTATCCCCCAGAGGAGATGTCGATGTTAATCCTGCAGATCTCGATGTTGAAGGGAAAAGAGATGGTGACGTGGACTGGAGGTTTGATAAAGTATTCGCTGCGGAAACCGCGATTTCTCCTGGCAAGGTCCTCAGAGATCAGGTTCTCCACTTCATAACCATCAGCAGAAATCTGCGTTTTAGGAGAAAATGGGATTTAATTTGAAGCAAGAAAGTAAAAGGAAACTGATTTCACAAGCAAGTATGTGGATTTGCAAGGTGACATCAGCCAGGAACCAAGGCAGCAATTCCACACGCAGCTGAGCCCGCACAGGAGATGCTGCTGCTGAGGCAGAGTGGACCCACTCCCACCCCCTCCAGCCACGTGATCCCAACAACTGCCTCTTGGCACCCTCGGTCACCCGGCAGCCACTTGCAGAACTGATTGCACTGATGCAAGAGTGGAAAATTACAGACCACGTGAAGTTTTGGCTGGGTCGGTAAATCAGAGAGTGCAGCTGGAAGCAGAGCCCGAGTGCTGGGGGGAGATGGGAGCCTCCTCTCCTTCATCAGTGGGGAAACACCTTAGGCTGGAGAAGTGGGTCCATGTGAACCTCAAGTGGCTGAACAAGGCCAAGCGCAAGGTTCTGCCCCTGGATCAAGGCAACCCCCGGTATCAGCACAGGCTGGGGA